>NC_064915.1:2100230-2110544 GCF_929443795.1 Astur gentilis | reverse complement strand
GGGCTCACATAAGTTCCCACGGGTTCATATAGGCTCCCACGGGATCCCACGGGATCGCATAGGTTCCCACGGGATCCCACGGGATCCCACAGGCTCCCACTCCCCAGGGGGAACCTGGGGGGGTTTGGGGGGACCCTCTGGGATCTGGGGGGGTCCCGGGAAGACCCAACGGGACCCTATGGGATCTGGGGGGATCTGGGGGTCCCTTTGGGGTATGGGGGGTCCCAGGGGGCACTTGGGGGGACCCTATGGGATCTGGGGGGTCCTGGGGGGGATTTGGGGAATCCTATGGGATATGGGGGGGTCCTGGGGGGACCCTATGGGATATGGGGTGGGTCCTGGGGGACCCTATGGATATGGGTGCATCTGGCGGGACCCTTTGGGGTATGGGGGGTCCCAGGGGGCACTTGGGGGGACCCTATGGGATCTGGGGGGTCCTGAGGGGGATTTGGGGAATCCTATGGGATACGGGGGGTCCTGGGGGGACCCTATGGGATATGGGGGGTGCTGGGGGGTGACCCTGAGGGTGTCCCCCCCCCCACCTCGCAGGGCGGGAGAAGGGGCGCTGCGTCGCCTCTGAATATTTCCTGGAGCCCGAAATCAACCTGGTGACCGAAAACACCGAGAACATCCTCAGTGCGTGGGGCTATAGGGGCTACGGGGGGGGCCTATAGGGGTTCTGGGGGGGCTCTGGGGGGTTCTGTAGGGGCTCGGGGGGGCTCTGGGGTTCTATAGGGGTTCTATGGGAGCTAGGGGGTTCTATAGGGGTTCTAGGGGGGCTCTGTGGGGTTCTATGGGGTGGTATAGGGGTTCTATAGGGGTTCTGTGGGGGCTCTATGGGGGTCTAGAGGGTTCTATGGGAGCTATGGGGGCTCTATGGGGTTCTATGGGAGCTATGGGGTTCTATAGGGCTCTATGGGAGCTTGGGGGGCTCTATGGGGTTCTATGGGAGCTATGGGGTTCTATAGGGGTCTATGGGTGCTATGGGGTTCTATGGGAGCTATGGGGTTCTATAGGGGTCTATGGGGTTCTATGGGGGCTCTAGCAGTTCTATAGGGGTTCTATGGGGTGCTATAGGGGACTATAGGGATTATACAGGGGTGTATAAGGACGGGGCGGGGGCTGTATGTTGGCTATAGGGTCTCTATATCGGACCAGGGGGGTTGCACAGGGGTTATGGGGACTATAGGGATCCTACAGGGGCTGTGGGAGACTCTATAGGGCTGTATGGGGGGGCAGGTTTCGGGGCTCACAAAGGGCTGTGGAGAGTGTATGGCGGGGGGGGGGGGGGCTCTATAGGGGGTCTGGCAGGTTGTCCATAAGGGCCCAGGGGTCCATAGGGGCCATGGGTGCCCTTAGTGCTGCATGGGGGCAATATAGGGGCTGTGCAGGGGCTATAGGGGACTACAGGGGTCTATAGGGGCTGGAGGGGTTGGGGTGGGTCCATGGGGGGCTGGAGGGGTCTACAGGGGTCTATAGGGGCTGGAGGGGTTGGGGTGGCTCTATGGGGGGCTGGAGGGGTCTAGCAGGGTGGAGGGGGGTCTATAGGGGTCTATAGGGGTTGGAGGGGTTGGGGTGGGTCCATGGGGGGCTGGAGGGGTCTATAGGGGTCTACAGGGGTCTATAGGGGCTGGAGGGGTTGGGGTGGGTCCATGGGGGGCTGGAGGGGTCTACAGGGGTCTATAGGGGCTGGAGGGGTTGGGGTGGCTCTATGGGGGGCTGGAGGGGTCTACAGGGGTCTATAGGGGCTGGAGGGGTTGGGGTGGGTCCATGGGGGGCTGGAGGGGTCTAGCAGGGTGGGGGTGGGTCTATAGGGGTCTATAGGGGTTGGAGGGGTTGGGGTGGGTCCATGGGGGGCTGGAGGGGTCTACAGGGGTCTATAGGGGCTGGAGGGGTTGGGGTGGGTCCATGGGGGGCTGGAGGGGTCTACAGGGGTCTATAGGGGCTGGAGGGGTTGGGGTGGGTCCATGGGGGGCTGGAGGGGTCTAGCAGGGTGGGGGGGGTCTATAGGGGTCTATAGGGGTTGGAGGGGTTGGGATGGGTCCATGGGGGGTTGGAGGGGTCTACAGGGGTCTATAGGGGCTGGAGGGGTTGGGGTGGGTCCATGGGGGGCTGGAGGGGTCTATAGGGGTCTACAGGGGTCTATAGGGGCTGGAGGGGTTGGGGTGGCTCTATGGGGGGCTGGAGGGGTCTACAGGGGTCTATAGGGGCTGGAGGTGTTGGGGTGGGTCCATGGGGGGCTGGAGGGGTCTACAGGGGTCTATAGGGGCTGGAGGGGTTGGGGTGGCTCTATGGGGGGCTGGAGGGGTCTACAGGGGTCTATAGGGGCTGGAGGGGTTGGGGTGGGTCCATGGGGGGCTGGAGGGGTCTAGCAGGGTGGGGGGGGTCTATAGGGGTCTATAGAGGCTGGAGGGGTTGGGGTGGGTCCATGGGGGGCTGGAGGGGTCTAGCAGGGTGTGTGGGGGGGTCTATAGGGGTCTATAGGGGGCTGGAGCCAGCTGCCGCCCCCCCCCAGAGACGGTGCGGACAGCGACCCCCTTCCCCATGGTCAGCCTCTTCCTCGTCTTCACGGCCTTCGTCATCAGCAACGTGGGGCACATCCGTCCCCAGCGAACCCTCCTGGCCTTCGTCTCCGGCATCTTCTTCATCCTCTCCGGTGAGGGACCCTCCCTGCCCCCCACCGCCCCAGGGGAACCCCCAGGACCCCCAGACCTGCCCCAGCACCCCCATATCTCCCCTCAGGACCCCCACATCCCCCCCAGAACCCCCATATCTCCCTCAGGACCCCCATATATCCCCTCAGGACCCCCATATCTCCCCCCAGAACCCCCACATCTCCCTCAGGACCCCCATATCCCCCCAGAACTCCTATATCTCCCCTCAAGACCCCCATATCTCCCCCCAGAACCCCCGTTATCTCCCCTCAGGACCCCCACATCCCCCCCAGCACCCCCATATCTCCCCCCAGCACCCCCATACCTCCCCCAGAACCCCCATATCTCCCCTCAGGACCCCCACATCCCCCCCAGCACCCCATATCTCCCCTCAGGACCCCCATATCTCCCCTCAGGACCCCCACATCCCCCCCCAGCACCCCCATATCTCCCCCCAGCACCCCCATACCTCCCTCAGGACCCCCATATCTCCCCTCAAAACCCCCATATCTCCCCCCAGCACCCCCATACCTCCCTCAGGACCCCCATATCTCCCCTCAAAACCCCCATATCTCCCCCCAGAACCCCCATATCTCCCCTCAGGACCCCCATATCCCCCTCCAGCACCCCCATACCTCCCTCAGGACCCCCATATCTCCCCTCAGGACCCCCACATCCCCCTCCAGAACCCCCATATCTCCCCTCAAAACCCCCATATCTCCCCCCAGAACCCCCATACCTCCCTCAGGACCCCCATATCTCCCCTCAAAACCCCCATATCTCCCCCCAGAACCCCCATATCTCCCCTCAAAACCCCCATATCTCCCCCCAGAACCCCCATATCTTCCCCCAGCACCCCCATATCTCCCCTCAGGACCCCCACATCCCCCCCAGAACCCCCATATCTCCCCCCAGAACCCCCATATCCCCCCAGAACCCCCATATCTCCCCTCAGGACCCCCACATCCCCCCCCCCCCCCAAGCACTGACCGAGGGTTTGGGGTATTTTTATTTATATTTTTACTTTTTTTTTTGGGGGGGGGGGGGGTCCCCCACAGGTCTGTCGCTGGTGGTGGGGCTGGTGCTTTACATCTCCAGCATCAACGACGAGGTGATGAACCGCCCCAGCGGCTCCGAGCAATATTTCCAGTATCGCTACGGCTGGTCCTTCGCCTTCGCCGCCTCCTCCTTCCTCCTCAAAGAGGTGCGACGCCTCGCACGCCCCTCGCACGCCACCCTCGCACGCCACCCCGCACGCCACCCCGCACGCCACCCCCCACGCTCCTCGCACGTTCCTCGCACGCTTCGCCGGCCGCCTTACACGCCTTCGCGTGAGCTTCGCGGCAGCCTCGTGCGACGGCCTTGGCACGGGGACGGGGGCACGGGGAGGGGTTTGCACGCGCGGGTGGGACGGGGAGACGCGGCGGCGCGGCGTGGCGCGGCGCGGAACCCCCTCGCGAGCCGTCACGCCGTTACACAAGATTGCACAGCTTTGCACGCCCTCGCACGCCATTGCACGCCCTCGCACGCCCTCGTTACGCACCGGTGCGAACCATCGCGCAGCTTCGCACGCCCTCGCTAATCGCTGCGCATCATTGTGCTCCCTTGCACACCACTGCACAGCTTTGCACGCCCTTGCACGCCATCGCAGACCCTTGCACACCCCCGTTACACGCCCTTGCAAACCATCGCGCAGCTTTGCACGCCCTTGCAAACCACTGCACAGCTCGACGCAACATTGCACAGCCTTGCACGCCCTCGCGCACCGTTGCACACCATTGCATGGCCCTTACACACCATTACACACCCTCACACACCATTATATACCCTCGCACACCATTGCACGACCCTTGCACAGCATTGCCCCCCCTCTAACGCCCTCGCACACCATCATACACCCTTGCACACCCTTGCCCACCATCACACGCCCTCGCACACCGTTACACACCACCGCTCACCCTTGCACACCATCGCACGGCCCTTGCAGACCATTGCTCACCCTCTAACACCCTTGCACACCCTTGCACGGCCCTCGCCCACCTCCTAACACCCTTTGCACACCATCATTCACCCTTGCACACCACCGCTCACCCTTGCCCACCATCACACGCCCTCGCACACCGTCGCACGCCCTTGCACGGCCCTTGCCCACCCTCTAACACCCTTGCACACCATCGCTCACCCTTGCCCACCATTATATGCCCTTGCACACCATCGCACGCCCTTGCACGGCCCTCGCCCACCCTCTAACGCCCTTGCACACCACCATACACCCTTGTCCACCATCACA
This sequence comes from Astur gentilis, assembly GCF_929443795.1. Classification (NCBI taxonomy): domain Eukaryota; kingdom Metazoa; phylum Chordata; class Aves; order Accipitriformes; family Accipitridae; genus Astur; species Astur gentilis. The sequence goes on along the minus strand of NC_064915.1, from coordinate 2,105,600 downwards.
CACCATCGCACGCCCTTGCACGGCCCTCGCCCACCCTCTAACGCCCTTGCACACCATCATACACCCTCGCCCACCGTCGCACGCCCTTGCACGGCCCTCGCCCACCCTCTAACGCCCTTGCACACCACCGCTCACCCTTGCCCACCATCGCACGCCCTCGCACACTGTCGCATGCCCTTGCACGGCCCTCGCCCACCCTCTAACACCCTTGCACACCACCATACACCCTTGTCCACCATCACACACCGTCGCACGCCCTTGCACGGCCCTCGCCCACCCTCTAACACCCTTGCACACCATCACACGCCCTCGCACACCGTCGCACGCCCTTGCACGGCCCTCGCCCACCCTCTAACGCCCTTGCACACCATCATACACCCTTGTCCACCATCACACGCCCTCGCACACCTTCGCACGCCCTTGCACGGCCCTTGCCCACCCTCTAACGCCCTTGCACACCATCATACACCCTTGTCCACCATCACACACCGTCGCACGCCCTTGCACGGCCCTCGCCCACCCTCTAACGCCCTTGCACACCACCGCTCACCCTTGCCCACCATCACACGCCCTCGCACACTGTCGCACGCCTTTGCACGGCCCTCGCCCACCCTCTAACGCCCTCGCCCACCATCACACGCCCTCGCCCACGGTCGCATGCCCTTGCACGGCCCTCGCCCACCCTCTAAAACCCTTGCACACCATCATATGTCCTTGCCCACCATCACACGCCCTCGCACACCGTCGCACGCCCTTGCACGGCCCTTGCCCACCCTCTAACGCCCTTGCACACCATCGCTCACCCTTCCCCACCATCACACGCCCTTGCACACCGTCGCACGCCCTTGCACGGCCCTCGCCCACCCTCTAATGCCCTCGCCCACCATCACACACCCTCGCCCACCGTCGCACGCCCTTGCACGGCCCTTGCCAACCACCTAACACCCTTGCACACCATCACACACCCTTGTCCACCATCACACACCGTCGCACGCCCTTGCACGGCCCTCGCCCACCCTCTAACGCCCTTGCACACCATCACACGCCCTCGCCCACCCTCTAACGCCCTCGCCCACCATCATACACCCTCGCCCACCGTCGCACGCCCTTGCACGGCCCTCGCCCACCCTCTAACGCCCTCGCCCCCCCGTCACACGCCCTCGCGCGCCCTCGCCCGCCGTCACGGTCCGGCGGCGGGGGTCCCCCGTCGCCCACGCCGTGGCCCGTCCCGTCCCCTTCCCCCCCACCCCCCAACCCCGGCAGGGCGCGGGCGTGATGTCGGTGTACCTGTTCACCAAGCGGTACGCGGAAGAGGAGCTGTACCGGGCGCCGGCGGGGCTGCTGCGCCCGCGGCTCAGCGCCTGCTCGGGGCTGTCGGGGCAATTCCTGCAGCCCCGCGCCTGGCCCCGCGCCCGCAGCCCCTCGGACGCCTCCTCTGACGTCTCCATCCAGATGACGCAGAACTACCCCCCCCGCCATCAAGTACCCCCAGCACGGCCACCTCTCCACCTCCCCCTGCTAGGGGGGGGGACGGGGGCGGGGCGGGGGGGAGGGGGGGGGGGGGACACGGGGACGATGGGGACACGGGGAGGATGGGGACGATAAAGGCGATGAGGACGGGGGGGGCATGGGGAGGATGGGGACGATGGGGATGTTGGGGACGATGGGGACGATGGAGATGTTGGGGACGATGGGGATGATGGGAACGATGGGGATGTTGGGGACAATGGGAACGATGGGGACAATAGGGATGATGGGGACAATGGGGACAATGGAGATGTTGGGGACAATGGGAACGATGGGGCCGATGGGGACGATGGGGACAATGGGGACAATGGAGATGATGGGGACGATGGGGACAATAGGGATAATGGGGACAATGGGGATGTTGGGAACAATGGGGACAATGGGAATGATGGGGACAATAGGGATGATGGGGACAATGGGGACGATGGGGACAATAGGGATGATGGGGACGATGGGGATGTTGGGAACAATGGGGACGATGGGAACGATGGGGACAATAGGGATGATGGGGACAATGGGGACAATGGAGATGTTGGGGACAATGGGGACGATGGGGACAATAGGGATGTTGGGGACAATGGGGACGATGGGGACAATAGGGATGATGGGGGCAATGGGGATGATGGGAACAATGGGGATGTTGGGGACGATGGGAACAATGGGAATGATGGGGACAATGGGGACAATGGAGATGATGGGGACGATGGGGATGTTGGGGACGATGGGGACAATGGGAACGATGGGAACGATGGGGACAATGGGGACAATGGAGATGATGGGGACGATGGGGACAATAGGGATAATGGGGACAATGGGGATGTTGGGAACAATGGGGACAATGGGAACGATGGGGACAATAGGGATGATGGGGACAATGGGGACAATGGGAACGATGGGGACAATAGGGATGATGGGGACAATGGGGATGATGGGAACGATGGGGACAATAGGGATGATGGGGACAATGGGAATGATGGGGACAATGGGAATGATGGGGACAATAGGGATGATGGGGACAATGGGGATGATGGGAACGATGGGGACAATGGGAATGATGGGGACAATAGGGATGATGGGGACAATGGGGATGATGGGGACATGGGGAAGATGGAGATGATGGGGACACGGGGACAATGGGGACGATGGAGAGGATGGGGACGATGGGGACAATGGGGACACAGGGAGGATGAGGATGATGGGGACGATGGGGACATGGGAATAGCGGGAAGGATGGGGACAACGGGGACAGCAGGGAGGAGGGGGACACGGGGACGACGGGGACATGGCAACAATGGGGACAGGGGGGACAGGGGGATGATGGGAACGTGGGGACGATGGGGGACATGGGGACGATGGGGGACATGGGGACGATGGGGATGACGGGGACGTGGGGGACGTTGGGGAGGGCGGGGGACACCGCTGAGGGACACTGGGGCCACCAGGGGCCATGGGACAGCAGGGGCCACCGGCACCTTGGGGACAACGGGGGCGATGGGGACAATGGAGACCTTGGGGCCGTTGGGGCCGATGGGGACGATGGGGACAATGGGGACATTGGGGACGATGGGGACGTTGGGGACGTTGGGGACGTTGGGGACAATGGGGACGTTGGGGACGATGGGGACGTTGGGGACGTTGAGGACGTTGGGGACAATGGGGACGTTGGGGTCGTTGGGGACATTGGGGACGTTGGGGACAGCAGGGAGCGGGCAATGGGGCCACCAGGGGACAGGGACCCACCCAGGGTGGGAACATGGTGGCCACCAAGGATGGGGACATCTGGGGACAACCGGGGCCACCAGGAACGGGACAACGGGACCAGCGGGAGGGGGGACAATTGGGGACAACCGGGGACAACCGGGGCCACCGGGACCCTGCCGTGGGACGAGGCCACCGCCGGGGCCACCGGGGCCCCGTCCCATCCTGGCCACCGGTAGCCGTCGGGTGACCTCAACCGGTGGCCGATGGGACGTCGCTTGCCGGCCGGCTCGGCCTGCCGTCGTGGCCAGGGTGGCTCGGCGGCCATCTTGTCACGCCAACCGTGGCCAAGCGTTGTCACCTCAAGCCCGGCCGGCGGCAAACCACCATCTGTGGCCAACAAAGGACAGGAAGCGGCTCGGCGGCCATCTTGTCACGCCAACCGTGGCCAACGATGGGCGGGGGTGGGTCTTGGTGGCCACCTTCTCCCGCCACCGTGGCCAACGATGGGCGGGACGTGACTCGGTGGCCATCTTGTCCCATCAACGATGGCCAGGACGCAGGTCAGCGGCCATCTTGTCTGGCCACGGTGGCCAATGTGGCTCGGCAGCCATCTTCTCCTGCCACCGTGGCCAGTGATGGTCAGGAGGAACCTCGGCGGCCATTTTCTGCCACCACGGCCAATGATGGACAAGCAACGGCTCGGCGGCCATCTTCTCCTGTCGCTACAGCCAGTGATGGTCAGGAGGAACCTCGGCGGCCATTTTCTGCCACTATGGCCAATAATGGACAGGCAATGGCTCGGCGGCCATCTTCTCCTGCCACCGTGGCCAACGATGGACAGGGTGAGCCGTGGCGGCCATCTTCTCCTGCCACCGCGGCCAACGATGGACAGGGTGAGCCGTGGCGGCCATCTTCTCCTGCCACCGTGGCCAACGATGGACAGGGTGAGCCGTGGCGGCCATCTTCTCCTGCCACTATGGCCAATGATGGACAGGGTGAGCCGTGGCGGCCATCTTCTCCTGCCACCGTGGCCAACGATGGACAGGGTGAGCCGTGGCGGCCATCTTCTCCTGCCACCGCGGCCAACGATGGACAGGGTGAGCCGTGGCGGCCATCTTCTCCTGCCACTATGGCCAACGATGGACAGGGTGAGCCGTGGCGGCCATCTTCTCCTGCCACCGTGGCCAACGATGGACAGGGTGAGCCGTGGCGGCCATCTTCTCCTGCCACTATGGCCAATGATGGACAGGGTGAGCCGTGGCGGCCATCTTCTCCTGCCACCGTGGCCAACGATGGACAGGGTGAGCCGTGGCGGCCATCTTCTCCTGCCACCGCGGCCAACGATGGACAGGGTGAGCCGTGGCGGCCATCTTCTCCTGCCATCCATGGCTGACACGGCTTGGCGGCCATCTTCTCCCACCAACCACGGCCAACGCCAGGCAGGACGTGGGTCGGCGGCCATCTTTATTGCGTCCCCATTGACCCTTGGGTGCTGGGCGACCTCCTAGAAGAGGACCCTGAGAGTGATTGGGGGGGGGGGGGGGCAGATCCAGACCCCCCCCCCAGTCTCTCTGCTGCTTTCAAGCCCCTTTGGCTTTAGCGACGCTTCGCACCCCCCCCCCTTAAATTCAGGGGTCTCCCCTTGACCTTTGAACTCTGCCCCCCCCCCCGCGTGGCTGGTCCACGGTGGGGTCGGCCCCCTCCCACGGCTGCCAGCGCCCGTTAGCACAAATTGGGGGGGCGAGGGGGGGGGGGGTCCCGGATACCTGGGTCCTTGCTGGGGGTGGGGGGGATCCTAGAGCAATTGGGGGGGGGGTCCCAGATGCCTGGGTCCTTGCTGGGGGGGGGGGGGGGGTAGCTTTGGGGTGGGGGAGGGAAGGGGAAGCCCAGCTGCCTGGGTTCCCCAGTTTTGGGGGGGCGGGGTGGAGGACCCCCCCCCCAATTTCTGTGGCAATAAATGGCTTCAATATGTAGCTTCCCCCCCCCCCCCAAAAAAAAATAAAAATAGAGGGGGGGGGGCTCGGGGGGGGATGGGTTAAACACCCCCAAAGCGGGGGCAGCAGGGGGGGGGCACCCCGGTGAAGGGGACCCGGGGTTGGGGGCGGCAGCGGGGCTGGGGGGGGGGGGGGCATTGAGCCCCCC
>NC_064915.1:2086915-2100030 GCF_929443795.1 Astur gentilis | reverse complement strand
GGGTTTTTTTTTTTTTTGGGGGGGGGGGGTCTCACCTCAAATTTGGGCCGGAGGCCGCAGTCGTCGGTGTCGGCCACGGGGACGTTGTAATATTCGCCTTCCTCCTGGTTCAGCAGCTTGAACCTTGGGGGGGGGGGACACACACACACCAAGGGGGGGGGGGGGGCGGGAGGTCTCCGTGCAAGCCCCCCCTGTGAAATCCTCGTGCGAGATAACCCCCACCCCCCCCCGCTCGGCGTGCGAGGGTCTCCGCGCGAGGGAGGTCCTCGTGCGAGGGTCCTCGTGCGAGGGTCCTCGTGCACGGTGCCGGTGTGAGGTCCCTGGGTAAGGGGTGGGGGGTGGTGGGGGGGGGGTGTCCCCCCCCCGTGCGAGGCTCCGCGTGCGAGATCCTCGTGCAAAATCCCATCGGGAGACTCCCCGTGCAAGCCCCTGTCGTGAAGTTCCCCGTGCAAGATCCCCGTGCAAGGCCTCATCGCGAAGGCCCCTGTGCAAGGCAGGGGGGCTCCGTGCAAGCCCCCCCCGGTGCGAAGATCCCCGTGCGAGCCCCCGTTGTGAAGTCCCGTGTCCGTGTGTGTGTGTCCCCCCACCCCCCCCGTGCAAAATCCCCATTCTGAGGCTCCCCGTGCAAGGCCGGAGCAGGTTGATCCCCGTGCAAGCCCCTGTCGTGAAGTTCCCCGTGCAAGATTCCCCGTGCGAGATCCCGTCGCGAGGTTCCCCGCGCCAATAAATTCCCCCGTGCGAGACCCCCCCCCACCCCCGGCCCCGTCGCGAGGCGGGGGAGCGCGCGCGAGCGGGGGTCCTCGTGCGAGGGTCCTCGTGCGAGGCGACGCTCACCAGCCGTCCACGTGCCCCTTGAGCAACTCGGCCACCCCGAAACTCATGGCGCCCATGAAATCGTTGCGGGACGTGCGATCCCAATCCCAAACTTCCACCGAAAGCCGTCGTTCCGCGTCTCCCGGCCGTAGGGTGCTGCGGGTGACGCCGCGCTCGTGAACCGCTCGTGCAACGCACGCTCGTGCCGCTGCCCCTGCCGCCCACGCGCCCTTGCACGAGACCTGGTGAACCCCCTTCGTGCAATCACACGCACACCCCCCCCCCCACCCACCGCCGTGCCCAGGCCTCGTGCGCGACCCTGGTGAACCCCCCTGCCCCCCCCTCGCACGACCCTCGTGCGCGAGCGTGTTGCACGCCCCCGGTGAACAGCCCTCCCTCCTTTGCACAACCCTGGTGCAAGGCCCTGGTGAACCTCCCCCCATTGCAAAACCCTGGTGAACCTCCCCCCCCCCCCCACCTCGCACCTTACACAAGCCCGTCGCACGCCCTCGCACACCCACCCACCCCCCACCTCGCACACCGCTCGTGCAAGGCCCCTCCTTCCTTACACGCCCGCAAACCCCACCACGAGGGTTTGCACGAGGGTTTGCACAAGGGCTCGCGTGGTGATTCATTCGCACGAGGGTTTCCACGAGGATTCACATGGGGTTCACATGAGGATTCACACCCGGGTTTGCACGAGGCCTCGCACAAGGATTTGCACAAGGGCTCACGTGAGGAGTCACACACCAACGTGCAGGAGGGTTTGCACGAGGGTTCAGTGCAACAGATTCACACGAGGGTTTGCACGAAGATTTTTGCACGAGGGTTTGCACGAGGACGCGTCTGAGGGTTCGCGTGACAATTCACACACCAACGTGCAGGAGGGTTTGCACGAGGGTTCAGTGCAACAGATTCACACGAGGGTTTGCACGAAGATTTTTGCACGAGGGTTTGCACGAGGACGCGTCTGAGGGTTCGCGTGACAATTCACACACCAACGTGCAGGAGGGTTTGCACGAGGGTTCAGCGCACAGATTCACAAGAGGGTTTGCACGGGGATTTGAACGAGAATTTGCACAAGGGTTTGCACGAGGATGCGTCTGAGGGTTCGCGTGAGGATTCACACACCAACGTGCTGGAGGGTTTGCACGAGGGTTCAGCGCACAGATTCACACGAGGGTTTGCACAGGGATTTGCACGAGGGTTTGCATGAGGGTTTTTGCACGAGTATTTGCACAAGGACGCGTCTGAGGGTTCGCGTGAGGATTCACACACCAACGTGCAGGAGGGTTTGCACGAGGGTTCAGCGCACAGATTCACAAGAGGGTTTGCACGGGGATTTGAACGAGAATTTGCACAAGGGTTTGCACGAGGATGCGTCTGAGGGTTCGCGTGAGGATTCACACACCAACGTGCTGGAGGGTTTGCACGAGGGTTCAGCGCACAGATTGACACGAGGGTTTGCACAGGGATTTGCACGAGGGTTTGCACGAGGATTTTTGCACGAGTATTTGCACGAGGACGCGTCTGAGGGTTCGCATGAGGATTCACACATCAACGTGCAGGGGGGTTTGCACGAGGGTTCAGCGCACAGATTGACACGAGGGTTTGCACAAGGATTTGAATGAGAATTTGCACGAGGACGCGTCTGAGGTTTCGCGTGAGGATTCACACACCAACGTGCAGGAGGGTTTGCGCGAGGGTTCAGCGCACAGATTCACAAGAGGGTTTGCACGGGGATTTGCACAACGATTTGCACGAGGGTTTGCACGAAGATTTTTGCACGAGGATTTGCACAAGGATGCATATGAGGTTTCGCATGAGGATTCACACACCAACGTGCAGGAGGGTTTGCACGAGGGTTCAGTGCACAGATTGACACGAGGGTTTGCACGAGGATTTTTGCACGAGTATTTGCACGAGGACGCGTCTGAGGGTTCACGTGAGGATTCACACACCAACGTGCAGGAGGGTTTGCGCGAGGGTTCAGCGCACAGATTGACACAAGGCTTTGCACAGGGGTTTGCACGAGGGTTTGCACGAGGATTTTTGCACGAGTATTTGCACGAGGACGCGTCTGAGGGTTCGCGTGAGGATTCACACACCAACGTGCAGGAGGGTTTGCACGAGGGTTTGCACGAGGGTTCAGCGCACAGATTGACACGAGGGTGAATCTGAGGGTTCGCACGAGGCTTCGCACGAGGCTTCGCACGAGGCTTCACGCAGGGGGGTTGCATGAAGATTCGCGCGCAGAGTCACGGGAGCCTTTTGCACCGGGGGATCCGCGTGCGAGGACTCGCGCGAGGGGGTCTTGCGCGAGGGGGTCTCGCACGAGGGGGTCTCGCACGAGGACTCACAAGAGGAAGGCCTCGTTCCAGACGGGGTTGAGGGTGGCCTTGACCGTCCGCGTCTTCTGCTTGGAGAGGTTCTTGGGGTCGGGGATCAGCTTCAGCTTCACGTAGGGATCCGAGAGGCCGTTGGGATCCATCGGGATGAGGTTGCGCGCTTCCCCCACTGCGGGCGGGGGGCACCCAGCGGGTTTGGGGGGGCACCCAGGGGGGTTTGGGGGTACCCAGGGCTTTTTTGGGGGGACCTAGGGGTTTGGGGGTTCCCAGGTGTTGGGGGGAATCCAGGGGTTTGGGGGATCCAGGGGTTTGGGGGGGACCCAGGGGTTTTGGGGATCCAGGGGTTTTGGGGGACCCGGGGTTTTGGGGGACCCAGGGGGTTTGGGGGATCCAGGGCTTTGGGGGGGACCCAGGGGTTTTGGGGGACCCAGGGGGGTTTGGGGGTACCCAGGGCTTTTTTTGGGGACCTAGGGGTTTGGGGGTTCCCAGGTGTTGGGGGGAATCCAGGGGTTTGGGGGATCCAGGGGTTTGGGGATCCAGGGGTTTGGGGGGGACCCAGGGGTTTTGGGGGATCCAGGGGTTTTGGGGGACCCAGGGGGGTTTGGGGGTACCCAGGGCTTTTTTTGGGGACCTAGGGGTTTGGGGGTTCCCAGGTGTTGGGGGGAATCCAGGGGTTTGGGGGATCCAGGGGTTTGGGGGGGACCCAGGGGTTTTTGGGGGGACCCAAGGGTTTTGGGGGATCCAGGGGTTTTGGGGATCCAGGGGTTTGGGGGGGACCCAGGGGTTTTTTGGGGGGAACCCAGGGGTTTGGGGGATCCAGGGGGTTTGGGGGATCCAGGGCTTTGGGGGGGACCCAGGGGTTTTGGGGGGGATCCAGGGATTTTGGGGGGACCCAGGCATCCAGGGGGGGCACCCAGGGGTTTGGGGCACCCAGGTGTTTGGGGGGGCACCCAGGTTTTGGGGGGTACCCAGGGGTTTTGGGGGATCCAGGGATTTTGGGGGCACCCAGGTGTTGGGGGGACACCCAGGTGTTTTGGGGGGACACCCAGGGGTTTTGGGGGGGTACCCAGGGGTTTTGGGAGGGCCCCCCAGGTGTTTTGGGGGTCACCCCAGGAATTTGGGGAGTTTTTCGGGGGGTGGGTGTTTACCGGTGACGTGGAGCTGCTCCCCCGGCAGCGCCTGGATGCGGAGCTGGAGGCGTCCGCGGCGCTCGGTGTGGTCGACGCCGCAGAGGCTGGGGACGCTTTGCACGCAGCGCTTGTGCACGTTCATCTCGCAACCTGCGCGGCGCACGGCCTCAGCGCTTCGCACGAGGAGGCCTCTCCTCGCACGAGGAGGCCTCTTCTTGCGCGAGGAGGCCTCTTCTCGCATGAGGAGGCCTCTCCTCACAGGAGGAGGCCTCTCCTCGCACGAGGAGGCCTCTCCTCACAGGAGGAGGCCTCTTCTCGCACAAGGAGGCCTCTCCTCACAGGAGGAGGCCTCTTCTCGCACAAGGAGGCCTCTTCTTGCACGAGGAGGCCTCTTCTCGCACAAGGAGGCCTCTTCTCGCGTGAGGAGGCCTCTCCTCGCATGAGGAGGCCTCTTCTCGCACAAGGAGGCCTCTCCTCACAGGAGGAGGCCTCTTCTCGCACAAGTAGGCCTCTCCTCGCATGAGGAGGCCTCTTCTCGCGCGAGGAGGCCTCTTCTCGCATGAGGAGGCCTCTCCTCACACGAGGAGGCCTCTTCTCGCACAAGGAGGCCTCTTCTTGCACGAGGAGGCCTCTCCTCGCGCGAGGAGGCCTCTCCTCGCATGAGGAGGCCTCTTCTCGCACAAGGAGGCCTCTTCTCGCGCAAGGAGGCCTCTCGCACGAGGCCATCCCGCCTACGCGCGGGTTTAGAGGCGGGGGTCCTCGCCTTGCGCGGGGTCTCGCACGGGCGTCGCGCGAAACCTCGTCGCGCGGGCCTCGACCCGGTGACCTCGTCGTCGTCGCACGAGCGGCGGCGTCGCACCCTCGTGCCTTCGCCGTCCCCGTCCCCCCCCCCCCGCTCCCCTAAACCCTACACGCAACCCCCCCCCCCGGGTGCTCCAGCCCCGTACGTGAGCCCCGTCCCGTCACCGTCACCCATCCCCGCCGCCCTCCCTCGTGCGTCGCACACTCACACGAGCACTTCATGCCCTGGTGCACGAGGCCGTAGAGCAGCGACCCGCAGTGATCGCAGAAGGTGGGGCTGCTGTAGCTGTGCAACTTGAACTTGTGCTTGTTACGGGGGTCCTGGGGGGGGGGAAATACACGAAAAACACACGCGTGTGCAAGGCCGGGTGCAAAATGGCCGCCTCCTCGCACGAGGACTCGCACGAGGATGCGTGACGTTCCCCGTCCCGTCCCCCAATTTTAGGCCAAGGATGCTCTGATTTGGGTCACGGACACCACCCCACCCCCCCCCATCATCCTTGGGGGGGTGGTAAAATTTAGCAGGAGAAATTAGGACAAATTGGGGGGGGGGGGGGGGGGTGGGGGTGGACACCAACACGCACGACCCCCTCCCCCACCCCAGAGAGGACCCATGTGTCTGGGTGGGGGGTTGTAAAGGGGACCCAGGCAGCTGGGACCCCCCCCCACCCGTGGAGCCAGGACCCCCCACCCATGCACCCAGGAATTTGAGACCCCCCCAACTCATGGACCCAGGCACTTGGGACCCCCCCACCCATGGACCCAGGACCCCCCACCCATGCACCCAGGTGTCTGGGACCCCCACCCATGGACCCAGGACCCCCCCCCCCATGCACCCAGGTATCTGGGACCCCCACCCATGCACCCAGGACCCCCACCCACCATGCACCCAGGCATCTAGGACCCCCACCCATGCACCCAGGCACTTGGGACCCCCCCCCATGCACCCAGGCATCTAGGACCCCCACCCATGCACCCAGGCACTTGGGACCCCCCCCCCACCCATGGACCCAGGTATCTGGGACCCCCACCCATGCCCCCCGGACCCCCCACCCATGCACCCAGGTGTCTGGGACCCCCCCCCATGGACCCAGGACCCCCCCCCCCATGCACCCAGGTATCTGGGACCCCCACCCATGCACCCCGGACCCCCACCCACCATGCACCCAGGCATCTAGGACCCCCACCCATGCACCCAGGCACTTGGGACCCCCCCCCCATGCACCCAGGCATCTAGGACCCCCACCCATGCACCCCGGCACTTGGGACCCCCCCCCACCCATGGACCCAGGTATCTGGGACCCCCACCCATGCACCCAGGACCCCCCACCCATGCACCCAGGTATCTGGGACCCCCACCCATGCACCCAGGACCCCCCCCACCCATGCACCCAGGCATCTAGGACCCCCACCCATGCACCCAGGCACTTGGGACCCCCCCCATGCACCCAGGTATGTGGGACCCCCACCCATGGACCCAGGCCCCCCCACCCATGCACCCAATTCTTGGGGACCCCCCCCCGGACACTCACGTCGGTCTGGGGTCCCTTCCCGGCCCCCGGACACTCGAAGGTGACGAACTCATGGCAGCGCTTGTGCACCACGAAGCTGCAGACTGGGGGGGGGTCAGGGGGCACGGACCCCCCCCCCCCGACCCCCCAAAATAACCCCAGGACACCCCCCCCCCCAAAATAAAACAACCCTCCAGACCCCAAACACCCCCGGGACCCCCCCAAAATACTCCTCCCACCTCCTAAATATTGCCAGGACCCCCCCCCAATCCCCCCCCAGAAGCCTCCCCCCCAAAATATCCCCCCAGGACCCCCCCCAAATATCCCCCCAGGGACCCCAAATATCCCCCTAGAGACCCCCAAACATCCCCCCCGGACCCCCAAATATCCCCCCAGGGACCCCAAATTCCCCCCCCAGACCCCAAATATCCCCCCAGGGACCCAAATATCCCCCTAGAGACCCCCAACCCCCCCCCGGACCCCCAAATATCCCCCCAGGGACCCCAAATTCCCTCCCCCAGACCACAAATATCCCCCCAGGGACCCCAAATATCCCCCTAGAGACCCCCAAACACCCCCCCCGGACCCCCAAATATCCCCCCAGGGACCCCAAATTCCCCCCCAGACCCCAAATATCCCCCCAGGGACCCCAAATTCCCCCCCCAGACCCCAAATATCCCCCCAGGGACCCCAAATTCCCCCCCCACAGACCCCAAATATCTCCCCAGGGACCCCAAATATCCCCCTAGAGACCCCCAAACTCCCCCCGGACCCCCAAATATCCCCCCAGGGACCCCAAATTCCCCCCCAGACCCCAAATATCCCCCCAGGGACCCCCACCCCCCCCCCCAGAACCCCCAAATCCCACCCAGAACCCCCAAATCCCTCCTGGGATCCCCCCAAATCCCCCCTAACCCCCCCCACGACCCCCCCCCCCAAAAAAAATCCCCCTGCCTGTTGCCTAGCAACCGCCATCGCTGCCAAGCAGCGCTCACCTGGCAACCGCCCCCCCCTGTCAATCATCTCCCAGGCCACGCCCCCTTCCAGGACCCCCCCCCTTCATTCCAGGACCCCCCCTCCCATTCTGGGGACCCAATTCCCTTGGGGGGGGGGCTAAAAGGGGGTCCTATGGGTGCTGGGGGGCGGGTTAGGGGGGCCAAGGAGGTCCTGGGGGGGGTCCCATGGGTGCTGGGGGGGGGGGCTATGGGTGCTAAGCAGGGGCTGGGGGTCTCTAGAGGGGACCCATGGGTGCTGGGGGGGTTCCGGGGGGGACTATGGGTGCTAAGCAGGGTCTGGGGGGGGCTCTGAGGGTCTCTGGAGGGGGCCCATGGGTGCTGGGGGGGTTCCGGGGGGGACTATGGGTGCTAAGCAGGGTCTGGGGGGGGGCTCTGGGGTCTCTGGAGGGGGCCCATGGGTGCTGGGGGGGGGCTACGGGTGCTAAGCAGGGTCTGGGGGGGGGCTCTGAGGGTCTCTGGAGGGGGCCCATGGGTGCTGGGGGGGGGCTATGGGTGCTAAGCAGGGTCTGGGGGGGGGCTCTGAGGGTCTCTGGAGGGGGCCCATGGGTGCTGGGGGGGGGCTATGGGTGCTAAGCAGGGTCTGGGGGGGGGCTCTGAGGGTCTCTGGAGGGGGCCCATGGGTGCTGGGGGGGGGCATCTCTGGGTGCCAGGAGGGGTCTGGGGATGTCTGGGGGTCCCAGGGGTGCTGGGGGGGTGTCCCATGGGTGCAAGGGGGGGGGTCCCTGGGGTCCCCCATGGGTGCTGGAGGGGGTCCCAGGGGGTTTTGGGGCGGGGGGTGGGTGGGTCCTGTGGGTGTCAAGGGGTCCGTAAGGTGCTGGGGGGTCCCTCGGGGGAGGGGGTGGGGGGGGTGCAGGGAGGGATCAGGATCCCCCATGGGTGCTGGGGGGTCCCACGGGTGCCAGGGTGGGGGTCTCGGGTGGGTGGGGGGGGGCTCACCCATGCACTGCAGGCCCTGCTTCCCGATGCCCCTGGGGAGGAGAGCGGCGCCGTCAGCCCACGGGTGTCACGAGCGGCCCCGGCCTCAGCGGGCGCCCGGACACGGGGGTCCGTGGGTGCTGTGTGACCTGGGGGATGGGGGTCCCCCCTGACCCAGACACGGGGGTCCGGGGGTCCCTGGGGTCCACTTGATCCGGACACGGGGGTCCGTGGGTGCTGTGTGACCTGGGGGATGGGGGTCCCTGGGGGTCCCCCCTGACCCAGACACGGGGGTCCGTGGGTGCTGTGAGACCCAGATGTTGGGGTCCACGGGTCCCACCTGACCTGGATATTGGGGTCCATGGGTGCTGTGTGACCCAGACACCTGGGTCCATGGGGTCCACCTGACCTTGACGTTGGGGTCCCTGGGTGCTGTGTGACCCGGACACCGGGGTCCACGGGTCCCTGAGGTCCACCCAACATGGAGATCTGGGTCCATGGGTCCCTGAGGTCCACCCAACCTGGACATTTGGGTCCACGGGTCCCTGGGGTCTACTTGACCTTGACATTGGGGTCCCTGGGTGCGGTGTGACGTGGACACTGGGGTCCACGAGTCCCTGAGGTCCACCCAAACCGGACATCTGGGTCCACGGGTCCTACTTGACCTTGATATTGGGGTCCATGGGTGCTGTGTCACCCAGACGCCTGGGTCCATGGGGTCCACTTGACCTGGACACTTGGGGTCCACGGGTCCCTGAGGTGCACTTGACCTTGACATTGGGGTCCCTGGGTGCTGTGTGACCCGGACACCGGGGTCCGTGGGTCCCTGAGGTCCACCCAACATGGAGATCTGGGTCCATGGGTCCCTGAGGTCCACCCGACCTGGACATTTGGGTCCACGGGTCCCTGGGGTCTACTTGACCTTGACATTGGGGTCCATGGGTGCTGTGTCACCTGGACACCTGGGTCCCTGGGGTCCACCTGACCTGGATACCTGGGTCTGTGGGTCCACGGGGTCCACGGGTCCCTGGGGTCCACCTGACCTTGACATTGGGGTCCATGGGTGCTGCATGACCTGGACATCTGGGTCCCTGGGGTCCGCTTGACCTGGACACCAGGGTCTGTGGGTCCCTGAGGTCCACCCAACCTGGACATTTGGGTCCACGGGTCCCTGGGGTCTACTTGACCTTGACATTGGGGTCCCTGGGTGCTGTGTGACCTGGACACCTGGGGTCCACGGGTCCCTGAGGTCCACCCAACCCGGACATCTGGGTCCACGGGTCCTACTTGACCTTGATATTGGGGTCCATGGGTGCTGTGTCACCCAGATGCCTGGGTCCATGGGGTCCACTTGACCTGGGCACTTGGGGCCCACGGGTCCCTGAGGTGCACTTGACCTTGACATTGGGGTCCCTGGGTGCTGTGTGACCCGGACACCGGGGTCCGTGGGTCCCTGAGGTCCACCCAACATGGAGATCTGGGTCCATGGGTCCCTGAGGTCCACCCGACCTGGACATTTGGGTCCACGGGTCCCTGGGGTCTACTTGACCTTGACATTGGGGTCCATGGGTGCTGTGTCACCTGGACACCTGGGTCCCTGGGGTCCACCTGACCTGGATACCTGGGTCTGTGGGTCCACGGGGTCCACGGGTCCCTGGGGTCCACCTGACCTTGACATTGGGGTCCATGGGTGCTGCATGACCTGGACATCTGGGTCCCTGGGGTCCGCTTGACCTGGACACCAGGGTCTGTGGGTCCCTGAGGTCCACCCAACCTGGACATTTGGGTCCACGGGTCCCTGGGGTCTACTTGACCTTGACATTGGGGTCCCTGGGTGCTGTGTGACCTGGACACCTGGGGTCCACGGGTCCCTGAGGTCCACCCAACCCGGACATCTGGGTCCACGGGTCCTACTTGACCTTGATATTGGGGTCCATGGGTGCTGTGTCACCCAGATGCCTGGGTCCATGGGGTCCACTTGACCTGGGCACTTGGGGCCCACGGGTCCCTGAGGTGCACTTGACCTTGACATTGGGGTCCCTGGGTGCTGTGTGACCCGGACACCGGGGTCCGTGGGTCCCTGAGGTCCACCCAACATGGAGATCTGGGTCCATGGGTCCCTGAGGTCCACCCAACCTGGACATTTGGGTCCACGGGTCCCTGGGGTCTACTTGACCTTGACATTGGGGTCCCTGGGTGCGGTGTGACGTGGACACTGGGGTCCACGAGTCCCTGAGGTCCACCCAACATGGACATCTGGGTCCATGGGTCCCTGAGGTCCACCCGACCTGGACATTTGGGTCCACGGGTCCCTGGGGTCTACTTGACCTTGACATTGGGGTCCATGGGTGCTGTGTGACCCGGACACCTGGGGTCCATGGGTCCCTGAGGTCCACCCAACCCGGACATTTGGGTCCACGGGTCCCTGGGGTCCACCTGACCTTGACATTGGGGTCCATGGGTGCTGCATGACCTGGACATCTCAGTCCCTGGGGTCCACTTGACCTGGACACCAGGGTCCGTGGGTCCCTGAGGTCCACCCAACCTGGACATTTGGGTCCACGGGTCCCTCTGACCTTAACACTGGGGTCCATGGGTGCTGTGTGACCTGGACACCTGGGTCCATGGGGTCCACTTGACCTGGACACTGGGGTCCACGGGTCCCTGAGGTCCACCCAACCCGGACATCTGGGTCCACGGGTCCTACTTGACCTTGACATTGGCGTCCATGGGTGCTGTGTCACCCGGACGCCTGGGTCCATGCGGTCCATGAGTCCCTGGGGTCCACCTGACCTTGAAATTGGGGTCCGTGGGTGCTGTGTGACCCAGACACCTGGGGTCCACGGGTCCCTGAGGTCCACCCAACCTGGACACCTGGGTCCATGGGTCCCTGGGGTCCACCCAACCTGGACACTGGGGTCCCTGGGTGCTGTGTGATGTGGACACTGGGGTCCACGGGTCCCTGAGGTCCACCCAACATGGACATCTGGGTCCACGGGTCCCTCTGACCTTGACACTGGGGTCCATGGGTGCTGTGTGAGCTGGACACCTGGGTCCATGGGGTCCACTTGACCTGGACACTGGGGTCCACACGTCCCTGGGGTCCACCCAACCTGGACATCTGGGTCCACGGGTCCCTGGGGTCCACCCAAGCTGGACATCTGCGTCCACGGGTCCCTGGGGTCCACCCAACCTGGACATCTGGGTCCACGGGTCCCTGGGGTCCACCCAACCTGGACATCTGCGTCCACGGGTCTCTGGGGTCTACTTGACCTTGACGTTGGGGTCCCTGGGTGCTGTGTGACGTGGACACTGGGATCCATGGGTCCCTGGGGTCCACCCAACCCGGACATCTGGGTCCACGGGTCCCTGGGGTCTACTTGACCTTGACGTTGGGGTCCCTGGGTGCTGTGTGACGTGGACACTGGGGTCTACGGGTCCCTGGGGTCCACCCAACCCGGACATTTGGGTCCACGGGTGCTGTATCCCCCGGACGCCTGGGTCGCCGGGTGCCCGGGGGTGGGGGGTCCCACCGTCAGGGTCCTCACCAGATGAAGTCGGTGCAGTGGCTGCAGAAGGTCGGCTGCTTGAAGAAGCGGGCGGTGAAGCGATGGCTCTTCACCTCGTGGACCACCTTGTGCCGCAGGGCCCCACGGCGGCAGAAGAGCGGCCGTCCCGCCCCGCGCTCCCCCTCCGGCCCCGCCAGCGCCATCCGACCCACGGAGCGACCCACGGACGGACCCACGGACGGGGCTGCGGGGGCAGAGAGGGGCGGCGGTGGGCGGGAGGGTGGGAGAACGCCGGCGGGTGCGCCCACGGGAGCGCGGAGGGAGACGCGGGTGGATGGGCGGACAGAGCCACGGACGACGTGGGTTGACCCACGGAGGCGTGGATGGACCCACGGACACATGGGTGGAGACATGGACAGACCCACGGATAACGTGGGTTGACCCACGGAGGCGTGGATGGACCCACGGACACGTGGGTGGAGACATGGACAGACCCACGGACGACGTGGGTTGACCTACAGAGGTGTGGATGGACCCACGGACACGTGGGTGGAGACACGGACAGACCCACGGATGACGTGGGTTGACCCACGGAGGCGTGGATGGACCCACGGACAGACCCATGGGCAACATGGGTTGACCCACGGAGGCGTGGATGGACCCACGGACACGTGGGTGGAGACATGGACAGACCCACGGACGACGTGGGTTGACCTACAGAGGTGTGGATGGACCCACGGACACGTGGGTGGAGACACGGACAGACCCACGGATGATGTGGGTTGACCCACGGAGGCGTGGATGGACCCACGGACACGTGGGTGGAGACATGGACAGACCCACGGATGATGTGGGTTGACCCACGGAGGCGTGGATGGACCCACGGACAGACCCATGGGCAATGTGGGTTGACCCACGGAGGCGTGGATGGACCTACGGACAGACCCACGGGCAATGTGGGTTGACCCACGGAGGCGTGGATGGACTCACAGACAGACCCACGGACACATGGATGGGCCTATGGATGCGTGGATGGACCCATGGACGTGTGGATGGACACACAGACAGACCC
>NC_064915.1:2050084-2086715 GCF_929443795.1 Astur gentilis | reverse complement strand
GGGGGTCATTGGGGACATTTGGGTCATGGGGTCATTGGGGACATGGGGGACACTGGGGTCTTTGGGGTCATGGAGGACATTGGGGGCATTTGGGACATTGGGGTCATGGGGGTCATTGGGGACATTGGGGACACTGGGGACATTGGGGTCTTTGAGGTCATGGAGGACATTGGGGTCTTTGGGGTCATGGAGGACATTGGGGTCATGGGGGTCATTGGGGACCCTGGGGACATTGGGGTCATGGGGCTCATGGTCACGGCCATGTCCCTGTCCCCCCCTGTCCCCCAACATCCCCACGTCCCTGTGTCCCCCCAATGTCCCCCACGTCCCTGTCCCCCCATGTCCCCACACTCCCCCATGTCCCCCCAATGTCCCCATGTCCCCCATGTCCCTGTCCCCTGTGTCCCCCCATGTCCCCCCAATGTCCCCCAATGTCCCCATGTCCCCCCATGCCCCCCATGTCCCCATCTCTCCCCATGTCCTCCAATGTCCCCCAATGTCCCCATGTCCCCCACGTCCCTGTCCCCCCCATGTCCCCCAATGTCCCCATGTCCCCCACATCCCTGTCGCCCCATGTCCCCCCGATGTCCCTGTGTCCCCCCATGTCCCCCCAATGTCCCCCATGTCCCCCCAATGTCCCCACGTCCCCTCCGTGTCCCCATGTGCCCCCATGTCCCTGTCCCCCCATCCCCCATGTCCCCATGTCCCCCCAATGTCCCCCATGTCCCCGTGTCCCCTCCATGTCCCCATGTGCCCCCATGTCCCCCCATATCCCCATGTCCCCCCAATGTCCATAATGTCCCCGTGTCCCCTCCGTGTCCCCATGTGCCCCCATGTACCCCCATGTCCCCCAATGTCCCCATGTCCCCCCAATGTCCCCCATGTCCCCATGTCCCCCCAATGTCCCCATGTCCCCCCAATGTCCCCAATGTCCCCATGTGTCCCCATGTCCCCATGTCCCCCCCATGTCCCCATGTCCCCCCAATGTCCCCAATGTCCCCGTGTCCCCTCCGTGTCCCCATGTGCCCCCATGTCCCCCCATGTCCCCATGTCCCCCAATGTCCCCATGTCCCCCCAATGTCCCCCATGTCCCCATGTCCCCCCATGTCCCCATGTCCCCCCAATGTCCCCCATGTCCCCATGTCCCCCCATGTCCCCATGTCCCCCCAATGTCCCCAATGTCCCCGTGTCCCCTCCGTGTCCCCATGTGCCCCCATGTCCCCCCATGTCCCCATGTCCCCATGTCCCCATGTCCCCCCCATGTCCCCATGTCCCCCCAATGTCCCCAATGTCCCCGTGTCCCCTCCGTGTCCCCATGTGCCCCCATGTCCCCCCATGTCCCCATGTCCCCCAATGTCCCCATGTCCCCCCAATGTCCCCAATGTCCCCATGTGTCCCCATGTCCCCATGTGTCCCCATGTCCCCATGTCCCCCCAATGTCCCCCATGTCCCCGTGTCCCCTCCATGTCCCCATGTGCCCCCATGTGCCCCCAAGTCCCCCCAATGTCCCCATGTCCCCCCAATGTCCCCATGTCCCCCCAATGTCCCCAATGTCCCCATGTCCCCCCATGTCCCCATGTCCCCGCAATGTCCCCCCATGTCCCCATGTCCCCCCCATGTCCCCACGTCCCCCCGTGTGTCCCCCCCCCCCAGCGCCGTCACCGTCAGCAGCAGATGCTGCAGCTGCTCCCGGGAGAGGGGGACGAAGGTATCCCGAAATTCCCGCTCCCACCCCGGCGGCACCTCGGGGGGACGACGGCTGCGACGTCCCTGCGCCCGCGCCTCCGCCACCGCCGCCAGCAGCGACGCCATCGGCGACGGCGGTGACGTCGCCGACGACGGCGACGACGACGTCACCGGCGACGACGACGTCACCGGCGAGGCCACCGACGACGACGGCGGCACGGGTGGCGAGGTCACCGGCGGCGAGGTCGCCGGCGAAGCCGCCGTCACTGGCGTCGGTGAGGTCGCCGGCGTCGCCGTCACCCATGAGGTCACCGATGAGGTCACCGGCGTCGAGGCCGCCGGCGCGGTGGCGACGGCCGCCCGGCCGGCGCGGAGCAGCAGCAGCATCCTGCCGGTACACGTGGGGCTGGGGCGTGGCAGCGGGCAGAGGGCGGGTCTGGCGCCACGCCCGAAGGCCGCGCCCAGAGGCGACGCCCACCACGCGCCAGGGCGGGGCCGCCCTGTGGCGGGGCGTGGGAGGGTTCGCGGCGCGGGCGTGGGCGGGCACGGGGGGAAGGCCGGGGCAAGGCGGGTGCACTGGGAGCACTGGGAGCACTGGGTGCAATGTGGCGGCATGCACTGGGAGCACTGGGTGCAAGGCGGCGGCATCCACTGGGAGCACTGGGAGCACTGGGTGCAATGCGGCACTGGGAGCCACTGGGAGCACTGGGAGCACTGGGTGCAAGGCGGCGGCATCCACTGGGAGCACTGGGAGCACTGGGTGCAATGCGGCGGCATGCACCGGGTGCACTGGGTGCAAGGCGGCAGCATGCACTGGGAGCACTGGGAGCACTGGGTGCAAGGCGGCAGCATGCACTGGGAGCACTGGGAGCACTGGGTGCAAGGTGGCGGCATGCACTGGGTGTACTGGGAGCACTGGGTGCAATGCGGCGGCATGCACTGGGAGCACTGGGAACACTGGGTGCAAGGCGGCAGCACGCACTGGGTGCACTGGGTGCAAGGCGGCGGCATGCACTGGGAGCACTGGGAACACTGGGTGCAAGGCAGCATGCACTGGGAGCACTGGGTGCAAGGTGGCGGCATGCACTGGGAGCACTGGGTGCACTGGGTGCAATGCGGCGGCATGCACTGGGAGCACTGGGTGCAAGGCGGCAGCATGCACTGGGAGCACTGGGAGCACTGGGTGCAAGGTGGCGGCATGCACTGGGTGAACTGGGAGCACTGGGTGCAAGGCAGCATGCACTGGGAGCACTGGGTGCAAGGCGGTGGCATGCACTGGGAGCACTGGGTGCAAGGCGGCGGCATGCACTGGGAGCACTGGGAGCACTGGGTGCAATGCGGCGGCATGCACTGGGAGCACTGGGAGCACTGGGTGCAAGGCGGCAGCACGCACTGGGTGCACTGGGTGCAAGGCGGCGGCATGCACTGGGAGCACTGGGAACACTGGGTGCAAGGCAGCATGCACTGGGAGCACTGGGTGCAAGGTGGCGGCATGCACTGGGAGCACTGGGTGCACTGGGTGCAATGCGGCGGCATGCACTGGGAGCACTGGGTGCAAGGCGGCAGCATGCACTGGGAGCACTGGGAGCACTGGGTGCAAGGCGGCAGCATGCACTGGGAGCACTGGGAGCACTGGGTGCAAGGTGGCGGCATGCACTGGGTGTACTGGGAGCACTGGGTGCAAGGCAGCATGCACTGGGAGCACTGGGTGCAAGGCGGTGGCATGCACTGGGAGCACTGGGTGCAAGGCGGCGGCATGCACTGGGAGCACTGGGAGCACTGGGTGCAATGCGGCGGCATGCACTGGGAGCACTGGGAGCACTGGATGCAAGGCGGCAGCACGCACTGGGTGCACTGGGTGCAAGGCGGCGGCATGCACTGGGAGCACTGGGAACACTGGGTGCAAGGCAGCATGCACTGGGAGCACTGGGTGCAAGGTGGCGGCATGCACTGGGAGCACTGGGTGCACTGGGTGCAATGCGGCGGCATGCACTGGGAGCACTGGGTGCAAGGCGGCAGCATGCACTGGGAGCACTGGGAGCACTGGGTGCAAGGTGGCGGCATGCACTGGGTGTACTGGGAGCACTGGGTGCAAGGCAGCATGCACTGGGAGCACTGGGTGCAAGGCGGCGGCATGCACTGGGAGCACTGGGTGCACTGGGTGCAAGGTGGCAGCATGCACTGGGAGCACTGGGTGCACTGGGTGCAAGGTGGGGTGCACTGGGTGCAATGCGGTGGCATGCACTGGGAGCACTGGGAGCACTGGGTGCAAGGCGGCAGCATGCACTGGGAGCACTGGGTGCAAGGCAGGGTGCCCTGGGTGCACTGGGTGCACTGGGTGCAAGGCGGGGGGCACTGGGAGCACTGGGTGCAATGCAGGGTGCAGAAAGTGCAATGTGGCGGCATGCACTGGGAGCACTGGGAGCACTGGGTGCAACGCGGGGTGCAGAAAGCACAATGCGGCGGCATGCACTGGGAGCACTGGGAGCACTGGGTGCACTGGGTGCAAGGCGGGGTGCACTGGGAGCACTGGGTGCAATGCAGGGTGCAGAAAGCGCAATGCGGCGGCATGCACTGGGAGCACTGGGAGCACTGGGTGCAATGCGGGGTGCAGAAAGCGCAATGCGGCGGCATGCACTGGGAGCACTGGGAGCACTGGGTGCACTGGGTGCAATGCGGGGTGCAGAAAGCGCAATGCGGCGGCATGCACTGGGAGCACTGGGTGCACTGGGTGCAAGGCAGCATGCACTGGGAGCACTGGGTGCACTGGGTGCAATGCAGGGTGCACTGGGAGCACTGGGTGCAACGCAGGGTGCAGAAAGCGCAATGCGGCGGCATGCACTGGGAGCACTGGGTGCACTGGGTGCAACGCGGTGGCATGCACTGGGAGCACTGGGTGCAATGCGGGGTGCAGAAAGCGCAATGCGGCGGCATGCACTGGGAGCACTGGGAGCACTGGGTGCACTGGGTGCAATGCAGGGTGCACTGGGAGCACTGGGTGCAATGCGGGGTGCAGAAAGCGCAATGCAGCGGCATGCACTGGGAGCACTGGGTGCACTGGGTGCAATGCGGTGGCATGCACTGGGAGCACTGGGTGCAATGCAGGGTGCACTGGGAGCACTGGGTGCAAGGCGGGGTGCACTGGTCGCAATGGGTGCGACGCAGGGTGCAAGGCGGGGTGCACTGGGTGCACTGGTCGCAACACTGGGTGCAATGCTGGGAGCACTGGGCACACTGGGTGCAAGGCAGGGTGCAGTGGGTGCAACACCGGGTGCAAGGCAGGGCGCAGAAAATGCAACGCCAGGGGCCCTGGGTGCAACACGGGGTGCAACGCGGGGCGCACTGGGTGCAACGCATGCAGGGTGGCATGCAATGGGTGCGCCGGGCGCAAGGCGGCGTGCAATGGGTGCAACGCGGGGTGCCACGCGGGGTGCAGCGGGGTGCAATGCAGGGCGCAATGCGGGGCGCAGAAAATGCAACGCCGGGTGCAGAGGGTGCAACGGCGCGTGCAAGGCAGGGTGCAGTTGGGTGCAAGGCAGTGCAAGGGGGTGCGATGCGGGGTGCATTAAGGGGTGCTGGGGGTGCAATAGGGGGTGCAGGGGGGGTGCTGGGGGTGCAGGAGGGGTGCTGGGGGTGCAGGGGGTGCAATGGGGGTGCTGGGGGTGCAACAGGGGGTGCAATGAGGGGTGCAGGGGGTGCAATGGGGGTGCGGGGGGGTGCAATGGGGGTTCAGGGGGTACAATGAGGGTGCTGGGGGGTGCAGGGGGTGCTTTTGGGGGTGCAATGGGGGTGCAGGGGGTGCAGGAGGGGTGCTGGGAGGTGCAATGGGGGTGCAGGGGGTACAATGAGGGTGCTGGGGGGTGCAGGGGGTGCAATTGGGGGTGCAATGGGGGTGCAGGGGGTGCAATTGGGGGGTACTGGGAGGTGTAATGGGGGTGCTGGGGGTGGAGGGGGGGTGCAGGGGGGGTGCAATGAGGGGTGCAATGGGGGTACAGGGGGTGCAATGGGGGTGCAATGGGGGGTGCTGGGGGGTGCAATGATGGGGGGTGCTGGGGGGTGCAGGGGGGGTGCAGGGGGCTGCAATTGGGGGTGCAGGGGGGTGCAATGGGGGGTGCTGGGGGGTGCAATTGGGGGTGCTGGGGGAGCAATGGGGGTGCAGGGGGTGCTGGGGGTGCAATGGGGGGGGTGCAATGGGGGTACAGGGGGTGCAATGCGGGGTGCTGGGGGGTGCAATGAGGGGTGCAGGGGGGTGCAGGGGGGGTGCAATTGGGGGTGCTGGGGGGTGCTGGGGGGTGCAATGGGGGATGCAGAGGTGGAATAGGGGTGCTGGGGGTGCAATGGAGGGTGCAATGCGGGGTGCAATGGGGGTGCTGGGGGTGCAGGGGGGTGCTGGGAGGTGCAATGAGGGGTGCAGGGGGGCTCAGGGGGTGCAGGGGGTGCAGGGGGGTGCAATGAGGGGTGCTGGGGGTGCAATGGGGGGTGCAGGGGTGGAATAGGGGTGCTGGGGGTGCAATGGAGGGTGCAATGCGGGGTGCAATGGGGGTGCAGGGGGGTGCTGGGAGGTGCAATGAGGGGTGCAGGGGGGTGTTGGGGATGCAATGGGTGCAGGGGGGTGCAGGGGGGTGCAATGAGGGGTGCTGGGGGTGCAATGGGGGTGCTGGGGGAGCAATGGGGGTGCAATGAGGGGTGCTGGGGGGTGCAATGAGGGGTGCTGGGGGTGCAATGG
This sequence comes from Astur gentilis, assembly GCF_929443795.1. Taxonomy (NCBI): domain Eukaryota; kingdom Metazoa; phylum Chordata; class Aves; order Accipitriformes; family Accipitridae; genus Astur; species Astur gentilis. The sequence continues at coordinate 2,080,303 of NC_064915.1, read as the reverse complement.
GGGTGCAGGGGGTGCAATGGGGGGTGCAGGGGTGGAATAGGGGTGCTGGGGGTGCAATGGAGGGTGCAATGCGGGGTGCAATGGGGGTGCTGGGGGTGCAGGGGGGTGCTGGGAGGTGCAATGAGGGGTGCAGGGGGTGCAGGGGGGTGCAGGGGGTGCAGGGGGTGCAATGGGGGTGCAATGGGGGTGCAGGGGGTGCAATGGGGGTGCAATGAGGGGTGCAGGGGGGTGCAGGGGGTGCAATGAGGGGTGCTGGGGGGGTGCAATGGGGGTGCTGGGGGAGCAATGGGGGTGCAATGAGGGGTGCTGGGGGAGCAATGGGGGAGCAATGGGGGTGCAATGAGGGCCTCCAATCCCCCGCCTGGCGCCTGCGCGGAGGGGCGGGCGAAGGGGGCGTGGCGGCGGGTGCTGCCAATCAGGGGTAGGAGCGGCGGGGAGGGCGCATGCGCGCCGGGCCCCCCCCCCCCCCCCGCCGCAAGGGCGGGAAGGGAAAAGGCGGGAAAACGGCGCTGAGGGGAGCGCGGAGGAGGGGAGGCGGATTCGGACCCCTCCCCCCCCCCCGGTTCCTGGAGACCCCCCCCCTCAGCCCCGGCATGGGGTCAGGAACGGTGGGTGACCCTCCCCTGGCCCCGGCTACCGGTCATGGTGGGGGCTCACCCCGTCCTTTACCTCAGCCCCGGGGTCCTGTCATGGTGGGGGCTCACCCCATCCTTTACCTCAGACCTGGGGTCCTGTCATGGTGGGGGCTCACCCTGTTCTTTACCTCAGCCCCGGGGTCCTGACCTCATCCTTTACCTCAGCCCCGGGGTTCTGTCATGGTGGGGGCTCACCCCGTCCTTTACCTCAGCCCTGGGGTGTCATGGTGGGGGGCTCACCCCATCCTTTACCTCAGACCTGGGGTGTCATGGTGGGGGGTTCATCCCGTCCTTTACCTCAGCCCCAGGGTCCTGTCATGGTGGGGGCTCATCCCATCCTTTACTTCAGCCCCGGGGTCCTGTCATGGTGGGGGCTCATCCCATCCTTTACCTCAGACCTGGGGTCCTGTCATGGCGGGGGGCTCACCCCGTCCTTTACCTCAGCCCCGGGGTCCTGTCATGGTGGGGGCTCACCCCGTCCTTTACCTCAGACCTGGGGTCCTGTCATGGTGGGGGCTCACCCCATCCTTTACCTCAGCCCCGGGGTCCTGTCATGGTGGGGGCTCATCCCATCCTTTACCTCAGCCCCGGGGTCCTGTCATGGTGGGGGCTCACCCCATCCTTTACCTCAGCCCCGGGGTCCTGTCATGGTGGGGGCTTACCCCATCCTTTACCTCAGACCTGGGGTGTCATGGTGGGGGGCTCACCCCATCCTTTACCTCAGACCTGGGGTGTCATGGTGGGGGGCTCACCCCCATCCTTTACCTCAGCCCCGGGGTCCTGACCTCATCCTTTACCTCAGCCCTGGGGTCTCATGGTGGGGGCTCATCCCATCCTTTACTTCAGCCCCGGGGTCCTGTCATGGTGGGGGCTCATCCCATCCTTTACCTCAGACCTGGGGTCCTGTCATGGCGGGGGGCTCACCCCGTCCTTTACCTCAGCCCTGGGGTCCTGTCATGGTGGGGGCTCATCCCATCCTTTACTTCAGCCCCGGGGTCCTGTCATGGTGGGGGCTCATCCCATCCTTTACCTCAGACCTGGGGTCCTGTCATGGCGGGGGGCTCACCCCGTCCTTTACCTCAGCCCTGGGGTCCTGTCATGGTGGGGGCTCACCCCGTCCTTTACCTCAGCCCTGGGGTCCTGTCATGGTGGGGGCTCACCCCATCCTTTACCTCAGCCCCGGGGTCCGGTCATGGTGGGGGCTCATCCCATCCTTTACCTCAGACCTGGGGTCCTGTCATGGCGGGGGGCTCACCCCGTCCTTTACCTCAGCCCCGGGGTCCTGTCATGGTGGGGGCTCACCCCATCCTTTACCTCAGCCCCGGGGTCCTGTCATGGTGGGGGCTCACCCTGTTCTTTACCTCAGCCCCGGGGTCCTGTCATGGTGGGGGCTTACCCCATCCTTTACCTCAGACCTGGGGTGTCATGGTGGGGGGCTCACCCCATCCTTTACCTCAGACCTGGGGTGTCATGGTGGGGGGCTCACCCCCATCCTTTACCTCAGCCCCGGGGTCCTGACCTCATCCTTTACCTCAGCCCTGGGGTCTCATGGTGGGGGCTCATCCCGTCCTTTACCTCAGACCTGGGGTCCTGTCATGGTGGGGGCTTACCCCATCCTTTACCTCAACCCCGGGGTCCTGTCATGGCGGGTCCCCAGCCCTCTTTGGGAAGGGTCCCTGTTGTCCCACCACCACGGCACAGGCAGCGCCGGTGTCTTGGCAGGCGGCACCTCTCTGCCAGCCGAGGGCCCAGCCATCGCTCCTGCCCACTGGCGTGACTCGGAGGCAGGAGCCGTCTGCTGCCACTTGGGCGATTAACGATGGGCTCGTTAGCCCGTGCAGCCAGCCGCTGCCTGTCCCGCTGCTGCCATACTTTCTTCCCCAGGCACAACCATACAGGGCTGGGAAACAGTGCTCGTTAGGCCCCTAACGAGGTGCAGCCCCCTAACGAGCGGTGGGGTGCAGAGAATGCACCCAACATGGTGTCACCTCCGCAGGTCCTGCTCGATGTCACCAGCCCCGAGGTACGACGGTGGCTGCCACCGGCCCGGTGAGTCCCCCGCCGGCTGCCCCATGGGGACCCAGCCCCCCCCAATTTGGGGTGGGGGGTTCCCCCTCCTACCAGCACCCCAAGCCCCTGCCTCGGTTAGAGCCCGGCGGCTTCACAGCCCTCCTCAGAGTGGAGAAAATGACCTTTTTCTGCCCCAAAATGGCACCCGTGGTCTGGGAAGAGCAGCAGAAAGTGCTGTTGGGGAGGGGGTCTCCTGCCCCACAGCCCCACCTCCTGCCCCATAACCTCCCCAGACCTCGTGCCCCATAGCAGCCCCCCAGCCCCACCTCATGCCCCATAGCAGCCCCCCAGCCCCACCTCGTGCCCCACAGCTGCCCCCCAGCCCCACCTCCTGCCCCATAGCTGCCCCCCAGGCCCACCTTGTGCCCCATAAACCCCTCCCAGGCCCACCTCCTGCCCCATAGCTGCCCCCCCAGCCCCACTTCCTACCCCATAACCCCCCCAAGACCTCCTGCCCCATAACCCCCCCAGACCTCCTGCCCCATAGCTGCCCCCCAGCCCCACTTCCTACCCCATAACCCCCCCAGGCCTCCTGCCCCCCAGCCCCACCTCCTGCCCCATAGCTGCCCCCCAGCCCCACCTCCTGCCCCATAACCCCCCAAAACCTCCTGCCCGATACCCCCCCCAGACCTCCTGCCCCTTAGCTGCCCCCCCCCGCCTGGGGCGTGGACCCCCGCCCCAATTGGCCCCGCCCCACCAGTGGGAGGGGCTAAGGGAGGGGCCGAGCTGTCCGTCCTGGGGGGTGTGTGTGTGTCTCTGGGGGGTGTTTTGGGGGGGCTCTGGGGTACCGAGGGGGGTTCTGGGGGGGTGTTTAAAGGGCTGGGGGGGGGGACAAGGACGGGGGGGGCTGCGCTGTGTGGTGGAGGGGGAGCTCTGGGATTTTGGGGGGGTCTCGGGGGGTCCCGGGCTGTGGCGACCTGCTCTGAATCTTAATGACCTGCCCGGGGGAAGGTGGGGGGGGGGGGGGGGGGGTGTCTGTCTGCCTGTCTGTCTGTCTGTCGGTCTGTCTGCCTGTCTGTCTGCCCCCCCCCGGCTGTTGTCCGGCTCCGGACCGACACCGGGGCGTGGTCGGTACCGGCGAAGGGGCGTGGCCGGTACCGGGAGGGGGGGGGCGGGGCCGATGCCGGTGCCGCCGTCCCAGTGACCGGCGGGGTGGCGGAGGTGGCGGCGGCGGGATGCGGTGGGGAGCGTGAGAGGTGAGAGCCGGGCGGGGATCCCCCCCTGAGACCCCCTCCCCAATACCCCGACACCCCCCGACACCCCCCGAGACCCCCAACCCACCTTCGACACCCCGACACCCCAACGCACCCTCAATAATCTAACACCCCCCAACACCCCAACACCCCCCAACGACCCCCCAACACCCCGACATAGCCCCCCAATACCCCCCAACGATCCCCCGACACCCCCCAACGACCCCCCCGCCACCCCCCAACGCCCCAATACAACACCCCCCGACACCCTAGTACAACACCCCAATCCCCCGACCCCCCCCCAACGTAACCCCAACACCTCCCCAACACCCCCTGACACCCCCCCAGTGCACCCCCAAAACCACCTAACACAACACCCGGCCGCCCCCAACACCCTCCCGACTCCCCGACACAACGCCCCGACATCCTGACACCACAACACAACACCCCCCCCCCAAGTGAAACCCCCCCCAACAACCTGTAACACCCCAACACCCTGACACCCCTCCAACCCCCCAACACCCCTCCAACCCCCTGACAACCCCCGACACCCCTCGACACCCCCCCCCCCCCGACACCCCCCCTGTCATCACAACCCAACACCCCAGACTGGGACACCCAGCACAGCACCCTGACACCCCCTCCCACGCGTGTGTACCCCACACTGGCACGCTGGGGGGGGGTGGCTGGGGGGGGGACACACATGGCCACCGCCTGGGGACAGACAGGGACAGGCAGGACAGGCAGACACAGGCAGGACAGGCAGACACAGGCAGCCGCACAGCCGCACGCTCCGGCCCCATTAGTATTCTGCAAGCGGCGGCGGGTGCTGCAGGGTTGGGGGGGGGGGGGGGCCGGCGGGGCCAGACTGGGGGGGACTGGGAGGTGCTGGGATCTAGTTAGGGGGTGCTGGGAGTCAGTTGGGGGGACTGGGATGGGACTGGGGGTGTTGGGGGGGACTAGGAGGGGACTGGGGGGGAGTGGGACCTTGCTGGGGGGGGGACATGATGACTGGGAGGTGATGGGATGGGACTGCTGGGAGCTGGCTGGTGGGGACTGGGAGGGTGCTGGGATGGGACTGGGGGTGCTGGGATGGGGCTGGGGGGGTGCTGGGGGGACTGGGAAGGGGTCGGGGGGGTGTGCTGGGACTCGGCTGATGGTACTGGGATCCAGTTGGGAGTGCGGGAGGGGGACGACTGGGATCCCGTTGGGGGTGTTGGGGGACGACGACTGGGATCCAGTTGGGGGTGCTGGGGGGGGGATGACTGGGATCCAGTTGGGGGTGCTGGGAGCTGATGGGGGGTGCTGGGGTGGGACTGGGGGTGCTGGGACCCAACTGGGTGAACTGGGAGTGGACTGGGGGTGCTGGGACAGGACCCAAGTAGGTGCATTGGGATGTGGCTGGGGGGACTGGGATGGAACCAGCTGGGTGAACTGGGACCCCAGCGGAGACCTGGGGTCTCTGGGGGGCTCCCATTGTTTGGTTTTTTTTGGGGGGGGGCTGGACCCTTTTTGGGGGATCCTGAGTGCTTGGGGGGGGTCCTGGGTTCCTTGGGGGGGTCTGTGGCCCTTTTGGGGGGTGCCAGGTCCTTTGGGGGGGGGGGGTCCTGGGTGCTTGGGGGGGGTGGTCCTGGACCCTTTTGGGGGGGGTCCCGCCTGCGTTGCCCCCCACCCACCCACCCTTCCTCCCTCCCGCAGGTGCAGCTGCCTCCGCCTCGGCCCCCCCCAAACCTCTACACCCCCCAACTCTCCCCCCCGGCACCCCCCAATTCCCCTGCCGCCCCCCAGCCCTGCCTGTTTCTGCCTGTTCATTCCCTGCTGCCCCACCCCTCACAGCCCCCCCATCCTCTCCTCCAAATCCTCGCCCCCCCCCCCCATCCCCCCAGCCTGTCCCCGTGTCCCCAAATCCCCCCCCCCCCCAGTGTCCCCAACCCCCCGGCCGAGATGAGGCAGACCCCCCCGGAGCGGAGCTCGGGCCAGGTAGGACCTGGGGGGGGGTCTTGGGGACGCTGGGGGGGAACACAGCCGGTGTCACGGGGAGGGGCTTGGGGACACACGGCCGGTGTCACGGGGAGGTGGGGACACGGGTTTGTCACCCCGACACTCGTGGGGAGGGTGACACGGCTTTGTCCCCCCCGCCGTGACGGGGACGGTGACATGCAATTTGTCCCCCGCCATGCCGGGTTTGTCCCCTTGCCATCACGGGGACGGTGACACAGGCTCGTCCCCGCCGTTAACGGGGATGGCGACACGCGGTTGTCGTCCCGCTGGTTTGGGGGGACGGTGACACAGGTTTGTCACCCGCTGTCATGGGTTTGTCCCCCCCCCACCGTTACGGGGACGGTGACACGGGCTCGTCCCCGCCGTTACGGGGACAGTGACGGGTTTGTCACCCGCCATTACGAGTTTGTCCCCCTGCCGTTACGGGGATGGTGACACGGTGTTGTCACCCACCGTTACAGGGATGGTGACACTTGATTGTCCCCCACCATGATGGGGACAGGGACGTGGGTTTGTCACCTGCCATTACAGGTTTGTCACCCCACTGTTGTGGGGATAGTGTCAGGGGTTTGTCCCCCACCATTACAGGTTTGTCACCCCACTGTTGGGACAGTGACACAGCTTTGTCCCCACCATTATGGGGATGGTGACAGTGGTTTGTCCTCCACCATTACAGGTTTGTCACCCCACTGTTGTGGGGACAGTGACAGGGGTTTGTCCCCACCGTTACGGTGATGGTGATGGGTTTGTCCCCCACCATTACAACTTTGTCACCCCACTGTTGGGACGGTGACACAGCTTTGTGTCCGCCGTTATGGGGACGGTGACAGTGGTTTGTCCTCCACCATTACAGGTTTGTCACCCCACTGTTGTGGGGACGGTGACACAGCTTTGTCCTCGCTGTTGTGGGGACGGTGCCACGGGCTTGTCCCCACCATTATGGTGACAGTGACAGTGGTTTGTCCTCCACCACTACAGCTTTGTCACCCCACTGTTGTGGGGACAGTGACACAGCTTTGTTCCTGCTGTTATGGGGACGGTGACACGGGCTTGTCCCCACCGTTATGGTGACAGTGACAGCGTTTTGTCCCCCACCATTACAGGTTTGTCACCCCACTGTTATGGTGACAGCGACAGTGGTTTGTCCTCCACCACTACAGCTTTGTCACCCCACTGTTATGGGGACGGTGACACAGCTTTGTCCCTGCTGTTATGGGGTCGGTGACATGGGCTTGTCCCCACTGTTATGGGGACAGTGACAGGGGTTTGTCCTCCACCATTACGGCTTTGTCCCCGCTGTTTTGGGGACGGTGACAGGTTTGTCCCCCCCCGACGGGGCCGAGGAGCCCCGTGTGACATCAGGAAGGGACGAGCTCAAGGTCACCGGTGCCGGGGGGCTGGGCAGCGGACCCCAGCATCCATGTCACCCCTCCCCGGGGACTGTTGGGGTACGGCGGAGGTGACATCACCGGGGTGACCCGTGTGTCCCTGTCTTGTGTGTCGTGTCCCCCCCCCAGCGTGGGTGTCTGCCTGTCCGACTGTGCAGGCAGCTGCCTGTCTGCCCTGCCGGGCCCAATGGGGCGTCTGCGTCAGCCGGTGTCTGGCAGCCTGTACCGTCTGCCCTGCCTGTACCTGTCCACCCTGCCTGTACCCATCTGCTTTGCCTGTACCTGTCCACCCTGCCTGTACCCATCTGCTCTGCCTGTACCCATCTGCTCTGCCTGTACCCAGCCACTCTGCCTGTCCCCATCCGCCCTACCTGTCCCCATCCCTGCCTGTCCCCACACCCCCCCTCTGCCTGTCCCTGTCGTCGTCCCCCCCCCGCCTGTCCCTCTCCCCTCTGCCTGTTCTCCATCACTGCCGCCGCCACGGCAACCTGCCTGCGCCTGTTGGCTCCTCTGCCTGTGCCCTGCCTGTGTCCCCGTGTCCGTGTGTCCATCCCCCCCCCCCGCCGGCTCTGCCTGTTGCTCCGCTGCCTGTTGCTTTGTCTGCCTGTGTGCCCCCCCCCCCTTCCCTCTGCCACTGCTGTCGCCGCCTGTGACTTGTCCTCCATGTCGATCTGTCCCCTGGGGGGGGGGGGGGGGAAGGTGACAGTGACTCCCCGCCCCCCCGTGTCTGTCTGTCCCTGACGGTGTCTGTGTGTCCGTCTGTCCCTCCGCCCCGGCTGTGGCGCTGCCAGGAGACACGGAGGGGGGGGGGGGACGACAGCGTGTCCTGGCGTGTCAGAGCGTGTCCCCCGTGGCCTGCTGTGTGTTGACAGTCTGACGCTGTCTCACTGCGGTGGGAGAGGGCACTGGGGGATACTGGGAGGCACTGGTTGCCCCAGGCCAGGCTTGATGCTGTCTCCCCAGCACAGTGGGGCAGTCCTGGGGGGTACTGGGAGGATACTGGGAGCACTGGCGGGGGGGGGGGGTGGGGAGCACAAGTTCCCCCCCCTGCCTGATCCTCTCCCTGTGTGGGGGGCTACTGGGGGGCACTGGTGCCTCCAGTGCTGCCTGACCCCTTCATGGTACAGGGAGGTTACTGGGGGACACTGGTCCCACCAGTCTGCCCTGACCTGACCCTCTTCTGGTGCTGGGGGGTACTGGGGGGCACTGGTCCCACCAGTCCCCTCCCACCTGACCCTCTTGCAGTTTGGGGGGTTACTGGGGGGCACTGGTTCTACCAGTCTCCTCCTGCCTGACGCTCTCCCACTGTGGGGAGGCACTGGGGTGTACTGGGGGGCATCACTCCCACCAGTTCCCCATACTTGACCCTCTCCTGGTACTGGGCGTTACTGGTGGGCACTGCTCCCACCAGTTCCCCACACCTGACCCTCTTCTGGTGCTGGGGTGTTACTGGAGTCAACTGGTGGGTACTGGTGGGCACCTTTCTCACCAGTTCCCCCCACCCAACCCTCTCCTGGTGCAGGGTTGTTACTGGGGGTTTCTGGTGGGCACCTTTCTCACCAGTTACCCCCACCAGACCCTCTCCTGGTGCTGGGTTGTTACTGGGGGGCACCGGTGGGCACCTCTCCCACCAGTTCCCCCCTCCACCCGACCCTCTCCTGGTGCTGGGGTGTTACTGGTGGGCACTGCTCCCACCAGTTCCCCCCCCCTACCCGACCCTCTCCTGGTGCTGGGGTGTTACTGGGGGGTACTGGTGGGCACCGGTGGGCACCTTTCCCACCAGTTCCTCCCCACCCAACACTCTCCTGGTGCTGGGGAGTTACTGGGGGGCACCGGTGGGCACTTCTCCCACCAGTTCCCCCCACCAGACCCTCTCCTGGTGCTGGGGTGTTACTGGGGGCTACTGGTGGGCACCTCTCCCACCAGCCCCCCCCTCCCTTGTTGTGTGCCCCCCTCGCAGGGCGCAGCGGCGGCGCGATGAGCCCCCGGGTCCCCGCCCCCGCCAGCAGGATGCTCTTCGCCTTGGCCTTGGCCTGCGCCAGCCCCTTCCTGGAGCCGCGGCCGGAGGGGAGCCGGCGGGCGCTGAACGTCGCCGTCATCCTGAGCGGAGCCTCTTACGGCCCCGCCGGGCCCCGCCTGGCCCCCGCCGCCTTCCGTAACTTCTCCTTGGAGGTCAATCCGGTGGGGGTTGTGTTGAACGACACCAACCCCCGCAGCTTGATCGTCCGCCTCTGCGACGTCCTCTCTTCCCTTCGCATCCACGGCGTCGTCTTCGAGGACGACACCCGCTCCGAGGCCGTGGCTCAGATCCTCGACTTCATCTCCGCCCAGACCTCCGTGCCCATCATAGGCATCAACGGCGGCTCCGCCATCGTCCTCACGCCCAAGGTAGGGGTAACGCGTTCTGGGGGCACCCAACCATGCTCAGCTATGTCTAGGGGTACCCGACTGTCCCCAACCCAACCCCAACCATCTCTAGAGACACCAAGTTGTCCCCAACCTTGTCTAGGGTCACCTTGCTGTCCCCAGACCATGTCTAGGGACACCCAACTGTCCCCAACCTTGTCTAAGGTCACCCTGCTGTCCCCAACCTTGTCTAGGGACACCCAACTGTCCCCAACCTTGTCTAGGGTCACCCTGCTGTCCCCAACTTTGTCTAGGGATACCCAACTGTCCCCAACCACGTCTAGGGACACCCAACTGTCCCCAACCATGTCTAGGGTCACCCTGCTGTCCCCAACCACGTCTAAGGTCACCCTGCTGTCCCCAAACCACGTTTAGAAGCACCCTGCTGTCCCCAAACCATGTCTAGGGGCACCCTGCTGTCCCCAACCTTGTCTAGGGTTACCCTGCTGTCCCCAAACCATCTCTAGAGCCACCCACCTGTCCCCAACCATTTCTGGTGTCACGCAACTGTTGCCAACCATGTCTAGAGACACCTGAGTGTCCCCAACCCAACTGTCCCCAACCCCAACCATGTCTAGAGCCACCCAACTGTCCCCAACTGTATCTAGACCCACCTGACTGTCCCCAATCGTGTCTAAAGCCACTTATCCCCAACCCCAACCAAGTCTAGAGCCCCCCAAATGTCCCCAACTGTATCTAAACCCCCCTGACTGTCCCCAACCATGTCTAGACCCACCCAACTGTCCCCAACCCAACTGTCCACAACCATGTCTAGACCCACTTGACTGTCCCCAACACAACCATGTCTAGAACCACCCAGCTGTCCCCAACTGTATCTAGACCCACCCGACTGTCCCCAACCCACGTGTCCCCCAACCCAACCACGTTTTGAGCCACCCAGCTGTCCCCAGCCCCCCCCGTTGTCACCCGCTCCCCGCCGCAGGAGAAGGGCTCCACCTTCCTCCAGCTGGGCTCCTCCACCGAGCAGCAGCTGCAGGTGATCTTCGAGGTGCTGGAGGAGTACGACTGGACGGCCTTCGCCGTCGTCACCACCCTCTTCCCCGGCTACGAGGACTTCGTGGACTACGTGGAGGTCTTGACCGACAGCAGCTTCATTGGGTGGGAACACCGGGGCGTCCTCACCCTCAACTTAACCGATGACCCCGAGGGGACACGGTTACGCCGGCAGCTGCGTGAGGTCAGCGCCCAAATCCGCCTCCTCTACTGCTCGCGGGAAGAGGCCGAGGCCATTTTCCGAGCGGCGCGAGACGCCGGTTTAGCCGGTCCCGGTTACATCTGGTTCGTGGTTGGCACCAACCTGGGAGGAAGCGACCAATTGCCGGAACATCTCCCGGCCGGCTTATTCGCGGTGTTGTCGGCCGGTTGGCGGGACGACCTCCAACACCGGGTGCACAACGGCGTGGCCATCGTGGCCAAGGGTGCCGAGGCGCTGCTGCGTGACTACGGCTTCATCCCCGAGTTCAACAACGACTGTCGGGCCCCTAACGTCACCCAGATCAACGACAACCTCCACCGGTGAGCGTGGCGGCACCGCCGGTGGCTGTCACCTGCGGCTCAAGGAGGTGACAGCCCCGTGACGGTGTCACATCCCCCAGGTACTTCATGAACATCACCTGGGGGCAAAAGGATTTCTCCTTTAATGAGGACGGCTACCTCGTCAACCCCTCGCTGGTCGTTATCTCCCTCAACAAGGAGCGCAGCTGGGAGGTGGTGAGCGTCCCCTCCGCCTGTGCCGTGTCCCTGCCGTGTCACCGTCCTGGCGGTGACGTCCCCTGGCTGCTCCTCGTGGTGTTTGTCATTCCGGTCGCGGTGACGTCCGGCTCCTCTCAGCCACGTGGTGTCCCCCCAGGGGCTGCGGTACCATCTGGCGTTCACCACCCCCCCTCACCACCGTTGCGGTGTCACGCTGCCTTGTCACAACAGCGCGTCCCCAAGGGGGTGGCGGTGACGCCTGGCTGGTGACACGGACACAAAAGCTCAGCCCCCTCGCCCCGTCACGGTGACACGTCCCAGAACCCTTCCTCGACCGGTTCCTCCCGGCCGAGGCGACCCCGTGTCCGTCCATCCGGCGGCCACCCGCCGTCTGTCGCGGTGACGTCAGATCATCCCCGACGATGACATCGGTCTGAAGGCGGTGGCTCAGGTGTTGTCTCCCCAACCCGCAGGTGGGCAGCTGGGAACACCGGATCCTGCGGATGAAGTACCCGGTTTGGTCGCGTTACGGTAAATTCCTCCAACCGGTAGACGACGACCAACACCTGACGGTGGCCACGCTGGAAGAACGTCCCTTCGTCATCGTGGAGAACATCGACCCCGCCACCGGCACCTGCATCCGTGACTCCGTCCCCTGCCGCAAACAGCTCAACCGCACCGCCAGGTTGGTACCCGGCGTCCCCGACCCCTTGGGGACGTCCCCGCCGCCACCGCCGCCGGGTTGTCCCTGAGTGTCACCGTTCCCGCAGCCCCTCGGCCGAGCCGGCGCTCTTTGAGAAGAAATGCTGTAAGGGTTTCTGCATCGACATCCTCAAGCGCTTGGCCCGCACCGTCGGCTTCACCTACGACCTCTACCTGGTCACCAACGGCAAACACGGCAAGAAGATCGACGGCGTCTGGAACGGCATGGTGGGAGAGGTGGGGAACACCCCCTTACACCCCCCACCCCATGGCCATGGGGGTCCCAAGGGGCTGGGGAGACCTTCCCCATGCTTTTTGGGGTGCTCAGGGGTGTGGGGAGAGCCCCCATGCTGCCCTTGGGGGGTCCGGGGAGAGCCCCCCACCCACCTTTGGGGTGACCAGGGGGCTGGGGAGAGCCCACACACACTTTTGGGGTGCCCAGGGGGCTGGGGAGAGACCCCCCCCGCCAACTTTGGGGGTCTCAGGGGGCTGGGGAGAGCCCCCAGGCTGCCCTCGGGGGGTCCAGGGAGAGACCCCCACACACTTTTTGGGTGCCCAGGGGGCTGGGGAGAGCCCCCCCCCCCATCCCAGGGGATCCAGATGTCCAGGAGGGGCCCTATGACACAAGCCCCGCCCCTTCATCACCTCCTGGACACACCCTCCCTATGGCTCCTCCCCCATGGGCCCCTCCCACTGTTGGCCCCACCCCCTCCACCCCCTCCCACCATTTTGCCTCTCTGCCCTGTCCCTTCTATGCCCTTTAATTGGCTCTTCCACCTCGACCCCACCCCTGCTAGCCACACCCCTTACGACCACACCCTCATGGCCACACCCACCCCCAACCGCCACGCCACCCACAGGTCTTTTACCGCCGAGCCGACATGGCCATCGGCTCGTTAACCATTAACGAAGAACGTTCCGAGATCATCGATTTCTCCGTCCCCTTCGTGGAGACGGGCATCAGCGTCATGGTGTCCCGCAGCAACGGCACCGTCTCCCCCTCCGCCTTCCTGGGTACGGACGGACGGCGGGACAGACGGACGGGTGGGGCGGGGGACACACACCCCATCGTCCTCTGGGTGACAGGGTGTGTCCCCCCGCCCCAGAACCCTACAGCCCGGCCGTTTGGGTGATGATGTTCGTCATGTGCCTCACGGTGGTGGCCGTCACCGTCTTCATCTTCGAGTACTTCAGCCCCGTGGGCTACAACCGCAGCCTGGCCGCCGGCCAGCGTGAGTGTGTCCCCTCCCCCCTCCGCTCCCCGACACCCCGCCGGTATCGGGGTGACAACCCCGTTGTCACCACGGGGAGGTGGGGACAAGGCGGGTGAGGAGGACGCGGGGTGACATGGGGGACGTGGTATCGGCACGGCTCCAGCGTCACTCCCCCCGGGTGTCCCCCCTCCCTGTGGTGACACTGTCCCTGTCCCTGGGGTGACGCTGTTCCCATTCCCACGGTGACGCTGTCCTCACCCTCCCTGTCCCTGGGATGATGCTGTCCCTGTCCCCACTGTCCCCATCTGTGGGGTGACACTGTCCCTGTCCCCAGGGTGATGCTGGCCCCACAGCGACGCTGTCCCCGGCCCCACGGTGACGCTGTCACTGTCCCAGGGGTGACATTGTCACTGTCCACATCCCTGTGGTGATGCTATCCCTGTCCCCAGGGGGACACCGTCCCCATCCCCACAGTGATGCCGTCCCCATCCCCACGGTGACACCGTCCCCGTCCCCATGGTGACGCTGTCCCTGGGCTGACACCACCCCCATGGCGATGGTGTCCCTGGGGTGACATCATTCCTGTCCCCATGGTGATGGTGTCCCTGGGGTGACGCCATCCCCAGGGTGACACCATCCCTACAGTGATGGTGTGTCCCTGGGGTGACGCTGTCCCTGTCCCTGGGGTGACATCATTCCTGTCCCCATGGTGATGGTGTCCCTGGGGTGACGCCGTTCCTGTCCCTGGGGTGCTGGTGTCCTTAGGGTGACATCATTCCTGTCCCCACGGTGATGCCGTCCCTGGGGTGATGCCATCCCTGGGGTGTCATCATTCCCATCCCCACGGTGACGTTGTCCCTGGGGTGACACCATCCTCACGGTGATGGTGTCCCTGGGGTGACATCATTCCTGTCCCCACGGTGATGCCGTCCCCATCCCCGTGGTGACGCCGTCCCCATCCCCAGGCGCCGGGGGTTCCAAATTCACCATCGGCAAGTCCATCTGGCTGCTGTGGGCGCTGGTCTTCAACAACTCGGTGCCGGTGGAGAACCCCAAGGGTACCACCAGCAAGATCATGGTGTTGGTGTGGGCCTTCTTCGCCGTCATCTTCCTCGCCAGCTACACCGCCAACCTGGCCGCCTTCATGATCCAGGAGGAGTACGTCGACACCGTCTCGGGGCTCAGCGACCGCAAGGTACCGCGGCTCTGGGTGGGGGGGCTTGTGGGTGGAGGTGGGTGTCTGTGGGGAGGTGGTTGGGGTTTGGGGGGGTCACTGTGGGGGTTTGGGGGGGCACTGTGGGGCTTTGGGGGGGCACTATGGGGGTTTGGTGGTTACCATGGAGGTTTGGGGTGTCACCGTGGGAGTTTGGGGGGGTCACTGTGGGGATTTAGGGGTTACTGGGGGGGTTCAGGGGTTACCATGGAGGTTTGGAGGGTCACTGTGGGGGTTCAGGGGTCACTGTGGGGGTTTGGGGGGGGTCACTGTGGGGGTTTGGGGGGGCACTGTGGGGGTTCAGGGGTTACCATGGAGGTTTGGGGTCACTGTGAGGGTTCAGGGGTCACTGTGAGGGTTTGGGGTGTCACCGTGGGAGTTTGGGGGGGTCACTGTGGGGATTTAGGGGTTACTGGGGGGTTCAGGGGGGCACTGTGAGGGTTTGGGGGGGTCACCGTGGGGGTTTGAGGGGGCACTGTGGGGGTTCAGTGATTACCATGGAGGTTTGGGGGGTCACTGCGGGGGTTTGGGGGTCACTCTGGGGGTTTGGGGGGGCACTGTGGGGGTTCAGGGGTCATGGTAGGAGTTTGGGGGGTCACAGTGGGAGTTTGGGGGGTCACTGTGGGGATTTAGGGGTTACTGTGGGGGTTCAGGGGGGCACTGTGAGGGTTTGGGGGGTCACCATGGGGGTTTGGGGGGTCACTGTGGGGGTTCAGGGGTTACCATGGAGGTTTGGGGGTTCACTGTGGGGGTTTGGGGGGTCACTGTGGGGATTTAGGGGTCACTGTGGGGGTTCAGTGGTTACCATGGAGGTTTGGGGTCACTGTGAGGGTTCAGGGGTTACTGTGAGGATTCAGGGGTGTCACCGTGGGAGTTTGGGGGGTCACTGGAGGGGTTTGGGGGGGGCACTGTAAGGGTTCAGTCATTACCATGGAGTTTTGGGGTCATTGTGGGGGTTCAGGGGTCACTGTGGCGGTTCAGGGGTTACCATGGAGATTTGGGGTGTCACCATGGGGGTTTGGGGTGTCACCGTGGCAGTTTGGGGGGTCACTGTGGGGATTTAGGGGTTACTGTGGGGGTTCGGGGGGGCACTGTGAGGGTTTGGGGGGTCACTGTGGGGGTTCAGGTGTCACTGTGAGGATTTGGTGGTTCTTGCCAGAGGTCGGTGGTTGTCCAGGAGGGTTGGGAGTCACCGTGGGGGTTCAGGGGTCCCCATGGAGGTTCGGTTGTCAACATGAGGGTTCAGTGACTGTTGCCGGAGGTCGGTGGTTGTCCGGAACAGTTGGGGGTCCCTGTGTGGGGGGGTCCGATGTCACCGTGAGGATTTGGTGGTTCTTGCCAGAGGTCGGTGGTTGTCCAGGAGGATTAGGTAGGGGTCACTGTGGGGGGGGTTCAGGGGTCACTATGGGGGTTCAGGCATCACCGTGAGGATTTGGCGGTTGTTGCTGGAGGTCGGTGGTTGTCCGGGAAGGTTGGGGATCCCTGTGAGGGGGTTCTTATGTCACCGTGGGGGGTCTGGCGGTTGTTGCCGGAGGTCAGTGGTTGCCCAGGAGGGCCGGGGATCCCCTTGGGGGGGTTCAGGCGTGGGCCTGACCCCCCCGGGGGAACAGTTCCAGCGCCCTCAGGAGCAGTACCCCCCGCTGAAGTTCGGGACGGTGCCCAACGGCAGCACGGAGAAGAACATCCGCAGCAACTACCCCGACATGCACAGCTACATGGTCAAGTACAACCAGCGTGGGGTGGAGGATGCCCTGCACCACCTCAAGACCGGGTCAGCGGGGGCGGGGCTTGGGCGAGGGGGGCGGGGCTTGGGGAGGGGCCTGGGGAGGGACCTAGGGGGTGTGGGTGGGGCTTTAGCGGCTGGGGGTGGGGCTTGGAGGCTGGGGAGGGCTTAGGGATACAGGGGAGGCTGTGGGTGGGGTTTATGGCCCTGTGGGTGGGGCTTGGAGGCTGTGGGTGGGGCTTAGAGGTACAGATGAGGCTGTGGGTGGGGTTTATGGGCCTGTGGGTGGGGCTTGTGGGTACAGGTGAGGCTGTGGGTGGGGCTTATGGGGCTGTGGGTGGGGCTCATGGGGCTGTGGGTGGAGCTTTAGCAGCTAGGGATGGGGCTTGGAGGCTGGGGAGGGCTTAGGGATACCGGTGAGGCTGTGGGCGGGGTTTCTGGGGCTGTGGGCGGGGTTTCTGGGGCGATGGGCGGGGTTTATGGGACTGTGGGTGGGGCTTGGAGGCTGTGGGTGGGGCTTAGAGGTACAGATGAGGCTGTGGGTGGGGTTTATGGGCCTGTGGGTGGGGCTTGTGGGTACAGGTGAGGCTGTGGGTGGGGCTCATGGGGCTGTGGGTGGGGCTTTAGCAGCTAGGGGTGGGGCTTGGAGACTGGGGGTGGGGCTTGGAGGCTGGGGAGGGCTTAGGGATAAAGGGGAGGGTGTGGGCGGGGTTTATGTGGCTGTGGGTGGGGCTTGGAGGCTGTGGGTGGGGCTTGGAGGTACAGATGAGGGTGTGGGTGGGGCTTAGGGGGTCTGTGGGTGGGTTTGGGGCCATGGGTGGGACTTGGGGTGGGGCTTGGAGGCTGTGGGTGGGGCTTAGGGGTACAGGTGAGGGTGGGGTTTATGGGTCTGTGGGTGGGGCTTGGGGCCACGGGTGAGGCTGTGGGTGGAGCTTTAGCAGCTGTGGGTGGGGCTTAGGACCAAGGACAAAGCTGTGAGTGGGGCTTGGGCTTGCAGGTGTGGCTGTGGGTGGGGCTTGGGGTCTGTGGGTGGGGCTTAGGGGTACAAGTGAGGCTGTGGGTGGAGTTTGGGGCTGGGGGTGGGGCTTGAGGCTGTGGGCGGGTTTTATGGGGCACAGGTGAGGTTGTGGGTGCGGCTTGGAGGCTGTGGGTGGGACTTAGGACCATGGGTGAGGCTGTGGGTGGAGCTTTAGTAGCTTTGGGTGGGGCTTAGGGATTTGGGTGGGGCTGTGGGTGGGGCCTGCCGGCCGTGGGCGTGGCCCGGGGCACAACCAACACCGTGGGGGTGCGCAGGAAGCTGGACGCCTTCATCTACGACGCGGCGGTGCTGAACTACATGGCGCGGAAAGAGGAGGGCTGCAAGCTGGTGACCATCGGCTCCGGCAAGGTCTTCGCTTCCACCGGCTACGGCATCGCCCTGCAGCGCGGCTCCCGCTGGAAGCGCCCCGTCGACCTGGCCCTGCTCCAGCTCCTGGGCGATGGTGAGGAGGGGTCTCGGGGGGTCTGGGGATGGCTGGGGAGGTCTGGGGGTTGCTAGAGGGGTCTGGGGGTGTCTGGGAGGTGTTTGGGGTTGTGCAGCACAACACAGCATTGAAAACGCCCCCCCCGGGAGCCCTCCCAGTTCCCCAAGATGACCCCCCAGCTCCACAGGGTGAGTCCCAACCCTACGAGCTGACCCCCACCCACCTGAGATGACTCCTTCCAACCCCACGGGCTGACTCCCAACCCCCCAGGGTGATCCCCAACACCCCGAGGTGACCCCCAAACCTTCCCAGGTGACTTCCCAACCCCACAGGATGACCTCCCAACCCTATAAGGTGACCCCCTAACCTCCCAAGGTGATCCTCTACACCCCGAGGTGACCCCCAAACCCTCCCAGGTGACTCCAAACCCTATGAAGTGACCCCTCCAACACTCTGGGGTGACCTCACAACCCTATAAGGTGACCCCCTAACCCCCCAGGGTGATCCTCAACACCCTGAGGTGATCCCCAAACTCTCCCAGGTGACCTCCCAACCCCACAGGGTGACCCCCAACCCTATGAGGTGACCTCCTAACACCCTAGGGTGATCCCCAACACCCTGAGGTGACCCCCAAACCCTCCTAGGTCACCTCCCAACCCCTCGGGGTGACTCCCAACCCTATGAGGTGACCCCCTAACCCTCCCAGGGTGATCCTCAGCACCCTGAGGTGACCCCCAAACTCTCCCAGGTCACCTCCCAACCCCACGGGTGACTCCCAACCCTACAAAGTGACCCATCCAACACTCTGGGGTGACGTCGCAACCCCTCAGGGTGACTCCCAACCCTATGAGGTGACCCCCTAACCCTCCCAGGGTGATCCCCAACACCCTGAGGTGACTCCCAAACCCTCCTAGGTCACCTCCCAACCCCTCGGGGTGACTCCCAACCCTATGAGGTGACCCCCTAACCCTCCCAGGGTGATCCTCAGCACCCTGAGGTGACCCCCAAACTCTCCCAGGTGATGTCCCAACCCCTCGGGGTGAGCCCCAACCCTACGAGGTGACCCCCAACCACCTGAGATGACCCCTCCAACCCTCTGGGATGACCTCCCCCCCTCCTCGAGTTGACTTCCCCAAACCACTTGGGGTGACGATCCCCGTGTCGCCGTCCCCTCCGCAGACGAGATCGAGATGCTGGAGCGGCTGTGGCTGTCGGGGATCTGTCACCAGGAGAAGCTGGAGGTGATGAGCAGCAAGTTGGACATCGACAACATGGCCGGGGTCTTCTACATGCTGCTGGTGGCCATGGGGCTGAGCCTCCTCGTCTTCGCCTGGGAGCACCTCGTCCACTGGAAACTGCGGCACTGCCTGGGGCCGCCCGGGCGTCTCCGCTGCCTCCTCGCCTTCAGCAGGGTACGGGGGGGGGACACACGGGGGGGGGGACAGGGGGATGTGGGGACGGGAGGAGCGGGGTGGAGATGGGGATGGGGTGGAGGTGGGGACATGGGAACAGGGTGGGGACACGGGGATAGGTGTGGGAGGAGCAGGATGGAGATGGGGACATGGGGATGGGTGGAGATGTGGACAGGGTGGAGATGGGGAGAGGGATGGGAGGAGCGGGGTGGAGATGGGGACATGGGGACGGATGGAGATGGGGACATGGGGACAGGGTTGGGGACATGGGAACAGGGTTGGGAAGAGCGGGATGGAGACAGACATGGGGACAGAGGTGGAGATGGGGACATGGGGACAGGTGGAGATGTGGACAGGGTGGAGTTGGGGACATGGGGATGGGTGGAGATGGGGATGTGGGGACAGGGTGGGGACATGGGGACATAGGGACAGGTTTGGGAGGAGCAGGGTGGAGATGGGGACAGAGGGACAGGTGGAGATGGGGATGGGTGGGAGGAGCAGGGTGGAGATGGGGACATGGGGACGGATGGAGATGGGGACACGGGGATAGGGGTGGGAGGAGGAGGATGGGGATGGGGACACGGGGATAGGGGTGGGAGGAGCAGGATGGGGATGGGGACACGGGGATAGGGGTGGGAGGAGCGGGATGGGGACATGGGGAAGGGTGGGAGGAGCAGGGTGGAGATGGGGACATGGGGACGGATGGAGATGGGGACACGGGGATAGGGGTGGGAGGAGCAGGATGGAGATGGGGACATGGGGACGGATGGAGATGGGGACATGGGGACAGGGTTGGGAAGAGTAGGATGGAGACAGACGTGGGGACAGAGTTGGAGATGGGGACGGGTGGAGATGGGGACATGGGGACAGGGGTGGGAGGAGCAGGATGGAGTTGGGGACATGGGGACAGGGGTGTGGACATGGGGACACAGGGACAGGTTTGGGAGGAGCAGGATGGAGATGGGGACATGGGGACGGGTGGAGATGGGGACATGGGGATGGGGTGGGAGGAGAGGGATGGAGATGGGGACGTGGGGACAGGGTGGAGATGGGGACATGGGGACAGGGATGGGGACATGAGAACAGGGTTGGGAAGAGCAGGATGGAGACAGACATGGGGACAGTGTTGGGAAGAGTGGGGTGGAGCTGGGGACGTGGGGACAGGGATGGGGTTGGGAGGAGCAGGATGGGGACGGGGTGGGGATGGGGACATGGGGACGTGGGGACATGAGTGGGGTGGAGATGGGGCCATGGGGCTGAGGCCAGGGTGGGGACACGGGGCTGGGGACAGGGAGGAGGGGGTGATGGGGGCAGAGCCCCCCCCCCCCCCCCGTCCCCCCCAGTGCCACCACGTCCCCCCCAGTGCCACCACATCCCTCTGTCTCCCCCCCCCCCCCCCCCCCAGGGCATGTACAGCTGCTGCAGCGCCGAGGAGCCCCCCCCTCCCCAACCCCTGCGCCCCCCTTGCCCCCCCCCGACCCCCCCGGCCCTTCCCACCCCCCCTCCTCCCCGCGACCGTCGCCCCCCCGACCGCTGGCGACCCCCCCGCACCCCCCCCGCCACGCCGGGGCCCCCCCGACGCCTTCCACCGCTTCTACGGCCCCATCGAACCCCAAGGGCTCAGCCGGGGGGGGCCCTGTCCCCGCTCCCCCCCTCTCACCCCCCCGACTTATTACCCCCCCCCAGGGGGGGGCCCCGAACCTTTTACCCCCCCTTGGCCCCGTCGGTCTTTGCGGGGGCTCTACGAGAGCCTGGGGGGGCCTGGAGACACGGACCCCCCCTTCGCCTACGCTCGTTTGGCTTACGAGGATGAACGTAGCCCCCCCCTCAGCGTTCCCCCTCCTCCTCGTGAAAGACCCCGACGCCCCCCCCGGGGGGGGGGACCCCGAAACTCAACCCCTCCTACGCCCCCCCCCTCCCCGAGGTCACCTTTGCCGGGGACACCCCGCTTTCGTCGCCACCCCCCCTCCGCCACCTTTATACCCCGAACTTTCCGATTCGGAATCGGAAGGCTGCGACCCCCCCCAGACCCCCCCCGGGACCCCCCCCAAATCCTCCTCCCCCAGTTTCTGGGCCCCCCCCTTGTTGGTGCGCTCCTCCCCCCCCCACTTATTTCTGCACCCTCCCAGGGAGGGAGCGGGGGCCCCCCCCGGGGCGCTGCTGGTCGGCCGAGAAATTGGGGGGACCCTGGGGGGGCTACGGGGGGGGGGGAGGATGGGGCAGTTTGGAGCTTTTGGCCCCCCCCCCTCCTTTCCCCCCCCCACCCCCCCGGTGTCGCAGTTGCTCGGCCGAACGGCTGCGCGATTGGGAAGGCGGGGGGGGGACGCGTTGGGGACCCCCCCCCGGCTATTCGGCCTGGGTGGGAGGGGGGGGACCCTGGGGTGGATTTTGGGGGGTCCCCCCCCCTCCCCGCCGTCACGGCCCCCCCTGTGCCGCCCGCCGGCCCCCCCCGGCTTCCCGAAGCCTGGAAGACCTGAGCGCTTGGGGGGGGGCGACGGCGGCTTGGGGGGGACCCTGGGCTTGGGTGCCCCCCCCCCCGCCACGACCCCTCTCCCCCCATCATGGGTGTGGAGGGCGCGGCGGGGCGGAGCCGCTGGGGGCCCGGCGAGGCTCCGCCCACTTCTCCAGCCTGGAGTCCGAGGTATGACGTGGGGAAGGGGGGGGGGGGGGGACAGCAGGGGGGGACCCCCAGACCCCCGGGGTGGGGGGTGGGGGGGGCCACGGGTGGGGTGGGGAGCGGTGGCACCCAGGGACACCGGCGAGGTTGAGGACACGTCCCCGTGGCACCCACGGTGACAACGAGGACGAGTCCCCCTGGCACCCACGGTGACAGCGAGGACGAGGACAGGTCCCCGTGGCACCCACGGTGACAAGGACAGGTCTCCGCGGCGCACGTGGTGACAACGAGGATGAGGATGAGTCCCCCTGGCACCCACGGTGACAGCGAGGATGAGGACACGTCCCTGTGGCATCTGTGGTGACAACGAGGACGAGGACGAGTCCCCCTGGCACCCACGGTGACAAGGACAGGTCTCCGTGGCGCCCGTGGTGACAACGAGGATGAGGACAGGTCCCTGTGCCACCTGTGGTGACAACGAGGACGAGGACGAGTCCCCCTGGCACCCACGGTGACAAGGACAGGTCTCCGTGGCGCCCGTGGTGACAACGAGGATGAGGACAGGTCCCTGTGCCACCCATGGTGACAACGAGGACAAGGACGAGTCCCCCTGGCACCCACGGTGACAGCGAGGACAAGGACAGGTCCCCGTGGCACCCACGGTGACAAGGACAGGTCTCCGCGGCGCCCGTGGTGACAACGAGGATGAGGACAGGTCCCTGTGGCACCCACGGTGACAAGGACAGGTCTCCGCGGCACCCGTGGTGACAACAAGGACGAGGACGAGTCCCCCTGGCACCCACGGTGACAGCGAGGACGAGGACAGGTCCCCGTGGCACCCACGGTGACAAGGACAGGTCTCCGCGGCGCCCGTGGAGACAACGAGGATGAGGACAGGTCCCTGTGGCACCCACGGTGACAAGGACAGGTCTCCGCGGCACCCGTGGTGACAACAAGGACGAGGACGAGTCCCCCTGGCACCCACGGTGACAGCGAGGATGAGGACACGTCCCTGTGCCACCCGTGGTGACAATGAGGACAAGGACGAGTCCCCCTGGCACCCACGGTGACAGCGAGGAAGAGGACACACCCCTGTGCCACCCGTGGTGACAACGAGGACAAGGACGAGTCCCCCTGGCACCCACGGTGACAGCGAGGACAAGGACAGGTCCCCGTGGCACCCACGGTGACAAGGACAGGTCTCCGCGGCGCCCGTGGTGACAACGAGGATGAGGACAGGTCCCTGTGGCACCCACGGTGACAAGGACAGGTCTCCGCGGCACCCGTGGTGACAACAAGGACGAGGACGAGTCCCCCTGGCACCCACGGTGACAGCGAGGACGAGGACAGGTCCCTGTGGCACCCACGGTGACAAGGACAGGTCTCCGCGGCGCCCGTGGTGACAACGAGGATGAGGACAGGTCCCTGTGGCACCCACGGTGACAAGGACAGGTCTCCGCGGCACCCGTGGTGACAACAAGGACGAGGACGAGTCCCCCTGGCACCCACGGTGACAGCGAGGACGAGGACAGGTCCCCGTGGCACCCACGGTGACAAGGACAGGTCTCCGCGGCGCCCGTGGTGACAACGAGGATGAGGACAGGTCCCTGTGGCACCCACGGTGACAAGGACAGGTCTCCGCGGCACCCGTGGTGACAACAAGGACGAGGACGAGTCCCCCTGGCACCCACGGTGACAGCGAGGATGAGGACACGTCCCTGTGCCACCCGTGGTGACAATGAGGACAAGGACGAGTCCCCCTGGCACCCACGGTGACAGCGAGGATGAGGACACATCCCTGTGCCACCCGTGGTGACAACGAGGACAAGGACGAGTCCCCCTGGCACCCACGGTGACAGCGAGGACAAGGACAGGTCCCCGTGGCACCCACGGTGACAAGGACAGGTCTCCGCGGCGCCCGTGGTGACAGCGAGGATGAGGACAGGTCCCTGTGGCACCCACGGTGACAAGGACAGGTCTCCGCGGCACCCGTGGTGACAACAAGGACGAGGACGAGTCCCCCTGGCACCCACGGTGACAGCGAGGACGAGGACAGGTCCCCGTGGCACCCACGGTGACAAGGACAGGTCTCCACGGCGCCCGTGGTGACAACGAGGATGAGGACAGGTCCCTGTGGCACCCACGGTGACAAGGACAGGTCTCCGCGGCACCCGTGGTGACAACAAGGACGAGGACGAGTCCCCCTGGCACCCACGGTGACCGCGAGGATGAGGACACGTCCCTGTGCCACCCGTGGTGACAATGAGGACAAGGACGAGTCCCCCTGGCACCCACGGTGACAGCGAGGATGAGGACACATCCCTGTGCCACCCGTGGTGACAACGAGGACAAGGACGAGTCCCCCTGGCACCCACGGTGACAGCGAGGACGAGGACAGGTCCCCGTGGCACCCACGGTGACAAGGACAGGTCTCCGCGGCGCCCGTGGTGACAACGAGGATGAGGACAGGTCCCTGTGGCACCCACGGTGACAAGGACAGGTCTCCGCGGCACCCGTGGTGACAACAAGGACGAGGACGAGTCCCCCTGGCACCCACGGTGACAGCGAGGATGAGGACACGTCCCTGTGCCACCCGTGGTGACAACGAGGACAAGGACGAGTCCCCCTGGCACCCACGGTGACAGCGAGGACGAGGACAGGCCCCCCTGGCACCCACGGTGACAAGGACAGGTCTCCGTGGCGCCCGTGGTGACAACAAGGACGAGGACAGGCCCCCCTGGCACCCACGGTGACAAGGACAGGTCTCCGTGGCGCCCGTGGTGACAACAAGGACGAGGACAGGTCCCTGTGCCACCCGTGGTGACAACGAGGACAAGGACGAGTCCCCCTGGCACCCACGGTGACAAGGAGGATGAGGACAGGTCCCCGTGGCACCCACGGTGACAAGGACAGGTCTCTGTGGCACCCACGGTGACAGCGAGGACAAGGACACGTCCCCGTGGCACCCGCGGTGACAAGGACAGGTCTCTGTGGCACCCACGGTGACAACGAGGACAAGGACAAGTGTCCTTGGTGCCTGTGGTGACAGCGAGGACGAGGACAGGTCCCTGTGCCACCCACGGTGACAACGAGGACAAGTACTTGTAGCACCCACGGTGACAAGGAGGATGAGGACAGGTCCCCTTGGCACCCGCGGTGACGAGGACAAGGCTCTGTGGCACCCACGGTGACAACGAGGACGAGGCACGCGCGGTGACAATGAGGACAAGGATGAGTCCCCCTGTCACCTGTGGTGACAACGAGGACGAGGACAGGTCCGTGAGACACCCACGGTGACAATAAGGATGAGGACAGGTCCCCGTGGCCCATGGGGTGACACCGGCGGTGCCCTTGGTGACGCTGTTGAGGACGAGGACAGCTTCTTCTGACACCCGGGGTGACACCGGTGAGGACGAGGACGGGACTTTGTGCCACGTGGGTGACACCGGCGACGATGAGGACGGGTCCCCCCTGGCCCGTGAGGTGACACCGTCGAGGACAGGGACTTGTGGCACTCAGGGTGACATCGGTGAGGACAAGGACTGGTGCCACCCGGGTGACACCAGCGCCAACAACCTGCGGGACCCCGGGGTGACGCCGCCGAGGACAAGGACAGTTTCTTGCTGGCACCTGCGGTGGCACCGGCGAGGACGGGTCCCCACCGAGGACACGGGTTTGTCCCCTCGTCCCCAAAGTGCCACCATGGACACAAGCCCCGTCACCCCGACCCTGGGAGGGAGGGGTGTGACGCCACAGCCGCCACCGCGGCCCCAGGGGACACCGCCGGGTGTCCCCATCCCCGAGGGTGACACCGCGGCCACCAGCACGGCCCCAGGGGACAACACCGGGACTCCCCGCGGGTGACACCGCGTCCCAGCGGGTGACACCACGTCCCCGTGGGTGACACCTCGTCCCTGCGGGTGACACCACCGCCAAGGAGGACACACCCGGTCCCCGAGGGTGACACTGTGACCCCCCAACAACCCCTGAAGGACGACACCGCGTCACCTCCTCCCGCCCCCAGGTGACACCGACGTGACACCAAGGCCACGGGGTGGGGGGGGTGACAGTGCCAGGTATTGGGGACACCCTCGTGTGGCGTTTCCCCCCCCCCCCCCCGGTGCCGCGGGGGATGGGCTGGCACCCATTGTCCCCGTATCCCGCCAGGGGTGGCCGTCCCCCGCCCTGCGCTGCTGACGAGTTTTTAATTAAAAACCCGGAAATTTTTTGCGGGGGAGGGGGGAGACAAAACTGTGAGTGACCGCGGCCACCGTGACACCGCGGCCACCGCGCCACCGCGACTGTGATCCCGGGGCCGCCTGCCCCGCGTCCCCTGTGTGTGTCCCCCCCTCCCCCACGCGTCCCCCTGTCACTCCTCCCCCGTGTCCCCTCGCGTCCCCGTCACCCCCCCCGCCTGTCACCCCGTGTCCCCGTCACCCCTCCGTGTCCCTCTGTGACCCCCCCCCATCCCTGTCACCCCGTGTCCCTGTCACCCCTGTGTCCCCCCACCACCGTCGGCCCCCCCGTGTCCCTGTCACCCCCGTGTCCCACCACCACCACCTTGTCACCCCCCCCATGTCCCCTCACCCCCGTGTCCCTGTCACCTTGCGTCCCCGTCACCCCTCCATCTCCCACCACCCCCTTGTCACCCCCATGTCCCGTCACCCCCCCCGTGTCCCTGTCACCCTGTGTCCCCCTACCACCCCCCCATCTCCCTGTGTCCCCAACACCCCATTACCCGTGTCCGTCACCCCGTCTCCCTACCACCCCCCCCCCAGTGTCCCCAACACCCCCCCACGTCCCCAACACTGTCACCCTGTGTCCCCAACTCCCCCCATGTCCCTGTCACCCCCGTGTCCCTGTCACCTCCATGTCCCCAACACCCCCCCCGTGTCCCTGTCACCCCAACACCCGTCACCCCGTCTCCGTATCACCCCACCAGTGTCCCCAACACTGTCACCCCCCCTGTATCCCCATCACCCCGTGTCCCTGTCCCCGTGTCCCCGTCACCCCCGTGTCCCCGTCACCACCGTGTCCCTGTCACCCCCCCCCCCCGTGTCCCCAACACCCCCAAGGTCCCTGTCACCCCCTCCGTGTCCCCGTCACCCCCCGTGTCCCAGCTCCGGCGCCTCCGGAATAAAGAGCTTTTCTATTCCCGCTCCCAACCCCGGCCTGTGATGGAGTTGGGGGGGGGAACAATGGACACGGGACCCCGAAACGTGGGAGTGGGACACCCCAAAACACGGGGGGGGGGGGGGGGGGGGGGCGCCCCATTGGTGCAATCCCCCCCCCCCCCCCCCCCATTTTAAGGCCACTTTCACCTTTTTTTTTTTTTTGGTCACTTTTTATTGTCGCAGCTCATTAAGTTCCTTCATTAAAGATCCCGCGTGAAAAAATAGCTCTGAGCCCCGCCCCCCCCCCCCCCACTTAGCCCCACCCCACCCGGGGGGCCCCCCCGTTTTGGCACAGCCCCGCCCCCCCCTTCCTGAGTCAGAGACCCCCCCCAAAATGGGGGGCACCCCCCCACCCCCCCCCCAAAAAAAAAAAACCCAACCCCAGAGATTAAGGGCGGGGGGGGGGGGGGCAAGGATTGCACCAATCCCAGGAGAGGGAAGGGGAGGGGTAATGAATTATTCATGAGGTCTTAATAAATAGTAATTAAGGGGTGGGGGGAGGAGCTCGTTACAGCGCAGCCCGGGGGGGGGGAGGGGCTGAAGAGACACCACCCCCCCCCCCCCAAAAAAAAGCACAAGGCGATGGGGTTCCCCACCCCCCCCCCAAACATGCAGCGAATTGGGGGGGCGGGGAAGGGTGGAGTTAGTGGGTGGGGGGGGCGGTTAGGGAGCAATTAGTCCTCATTAGCATCTCATTTGCATAGGAGTCATTGCATAAGGCTCCCACCGCGTGGGGTGTGTCCGTCCCCCCCCACCCCGCCCCAGCCCGCATTGCATAGAGGCCACAGGGCCGGGGTGGGGGGGGGGTGTGTTCCCCCCCCCAATAATTGGGGCCCCCCCCCAGGGGTGGGTGGGGCTCAGGTTTGGGTTAATTAAGGGGTTTTTTTTGGGGGGGGGGGGGGTTGGTGGTATTTTTTTTTGCATATAACAATAAATATTGGCGGTACGACATGCAGACATGCTGGCTCGGAAATGGGGGGCCAGGGGGGGAGAGGGGGCTCCCCACCCCCAAACTGCCACACCCCCCCCCCCACCCAGGGGAGGGGGGGGAGCGGGTTTGCGGGGGTCCCGGCCCCCCCCCAACAGGGCCAGGGCCTGTTTTGGGGGGGCTCCGGCCTGGTTCTGTTGCCACGGAAACGCAGCCTGGCCTAGAAGTAGGGCCGGGCCTAGTCCCGTTGCCACGGAAACGCAGCCTGGCCTAGAAGTGGAGGGCCCTGGCCTAGTCCCATTGCCATGGAAACGCAGCCTGGCCTCGAAGTAGGACCAGGCCTAGTCCTGTTGCCATGGAAACGCAGCCTGGCCTCGCAGTGGAGGACTCTGGCCTAGTCCCATTGCCATGGAAACGCAGCCTGGCCTCGAAGTAGGACGAGGCCTAGTCCTGTTACCATGGAAACACAGCCTGGCCTTGAAGTAGGGCCGGGCCTAGTCCTGTTACCATGGAAACACAGCCTGGCCTTGAAGTAGGGCCGGGCCTAGTCCTGTTGCCATGGAAACGCAGCCCGGCCTAATCCTGTTACCATGGAAACGCAGCCTGGCCTAGTCCCATCACCATGGAAACATAGCCTGGCCTCGAAGTAAGGACAGGCCTAGATTTGTTTCCATGGAAACACAGCCTGGCCTAGTCCCGTTGCCATGGAAACGCAGCCTGGCCTCGCAGTGGAGGGCTCTGGCCTAGTCCCATCACCATGGAAACGCAGCCTGGCCTCGAAGTAGGACCAGGCCTAGATCTGTTGCCATGGAAACGCGGCCTGGCCTAGTCCCGTTGCCATGGAAACTCAGCCTGGCCTCGAAGTAAGGACAGGCCTAGATTCGTTTCCATGGAAACACAGCCTGGCCTAGTCCCGTTGCCATGGAAACGCAGCCTGGCCTCAAAGTAGGACGAGGCCTAGTCCTGTTACCATGGAAACACAGCCTGGCCTCGCAGTGGAGGTCTCTGGCCTAGTCCCATTGCCATGGAAACGCAGCCTGGCCTCGCAGTGGAGGTCTCTGGCCTAGTCCCATT
Organism: Astur gentilis; assembly: GCF_929443795.1. NCBI lineage: Eukaryota > Metazoa > Chordata > Aves > Accipitriformes > Accipitridae > Astur > Astur gentilis. The sequence goes on along the minus strand of NC_064915.1, from coordinate 2,051,377 downwards.
GCCATGGAAACGCAGCCTGGCCTCGAAGTAGGACCAGGCCTAGTCCCATTGCCACGGAAACGCAGCCTGGCCTCGCAGTGTAGAGCCTTGGCCTAGTCCCGTTGCCACGGAAACGCAGCCTGGCCTCGCAGTTGGGCCACGACGCCCCCCCCCCCCCCGATCCCCGCCTTGCCCTGTGTCGTCGTCCCCCCCCCGCCTTAGGGTGACGGTGCCGCCATGGCGGGGGGGGGGACGACACACCCAGGCCCTACCTCCATGGTCGTCCTCCACCATCGGGGGGGGTGTCCGGCGGCTCCAGTTATTGCTTTGGGGGGGTCAGGGGAGCCCGAGGGGGGGGGGGGGGGGAGACATGAGGGAGACAAATTGGGGAGGGGGGGGGCATGGGGACAAGGAGGGGACACACACACATGACACAGTTGGGGGGGGGGCTCCCCGAGTCCTGAGTGATCATGGGGGGGGGATAAGGACACCCCCAAACCCCCCCCCCTCCATTTTAGGTGGGGGGGGGGGGACCCAGGTGTCCGGCTCCAAAATTTGGGGTGGGGGGGGGACACGCCAGAAAGTGCAGTGCAGCCAGTTGGAGGGGGGGGGGGGGTCCCCCCATTCCCCCCCTTCACAGTCTTTTAGGGGGACACCCCCCCATTTTGGGGTGGGGGTGTCCAGTCATTTGGGGGGCGGGGGGGGGGGGGGGGGGAACAACAGTGTCCCCACAGCCACCATTTTGAGACACCCCCCCCGCCCCATTGCCACTGATTCTTTTTTTACTGTTTCACCCCGTTTTCTGCCCAAATCCCTACTTGGGGGGGGCAGGAAAAGGGGGTACCCGGGTGCCCCCCCGCCCCCGTTTAGAGGATGGAGGGGATGGGGGAGCGGGGGCGCCGGGGGGGGCCGGGGGAGGCGAAGGGGGGGGGCGGCCGGTGCCACCCGCACCCCCGTGATGCTGTTGAGGCTCCGCGACTTCTCGTAGCCTTTGGGGGGGGGGGGGGGGAAACAAGAAATTTGGGGGGGGGGGGAGGTCAGTACCCCCAACCCCCCCCACCCAGGAAATAGGGACACCCCCCCACCCCCACCCCAAGAGATGGGGACCCCCACCCAAGGGGTTATGGGGACCCCCACCCAAGGGGTTTTGGGGACCCTCCCCAGGAGATAAGGACCCCCCCCAAGGAGATGGGGACCCCCCCCCAGGACACGGGGACCCCCCCCCAGGACACGGGGACCCCCCCCCAAGTTGTTTAAGACACCCCCCCCAAGGGTTATTGGGGACCCCCCAAAGGGTTTGGGGACCCCCCAGGA
>NC_064915.1:2026504-2049884 GCF_929443795.1 Astur gentilis | reverse complement strand
CCAGTATAACGCAGTAGACCCCAGTACATCCCAGTACAGCCCAGTACAGCCCAGTCCGGCCCAGTATAACCCAGCATCTCCCAGTATAACCCAGTCCGGCCCAGCCCAGGCCCAGCCCGGTACGGTAAGGCCGCCCAGTACACCCCAGTACACCCCAGTACACCCCAGTACACCCCAGTCCTCCTCCAGCCCCGCCCCCCCCCCTCACTTTGGGGCGAAAAACTCTCTTTTCGGGAAAGACAACTTTCTCCCGCAGCAACGTGGCGGGCGGCAGCCAATGGGCGCGCGGCGCGAGCCGCCCCCACGTGGGCTCGGCGGCTCCTGATTGGTCAGGAGGGCGGAGAGGAGGGCGGGGCCGGGCGGGAGGGGGCTGCAAGCCCCCCCCCCCCCCCCGGGTCGGGCCAGGACGGGGAGAGGTGGGAAGATGGCGGCGGGGGGGTCCTGGGGGGGTTTAGGGGGGTCCTAGAGGGGTTTGGGGGTCCTGGGGGGGTCCTGGGGGGGTCTAGGGGGGTCCTAGAGGGGCTTGGGGGGGTCTAGGAGGGTCCGGAGAGGGTCCTGGGGGTGTTTGAGGGGGTCTGGGGGGGTCCTAGAGGGGTTTGGGGGTCCTAGAGGGGTCCTGGGGGGGTCTAGGGGGGTCCTAAAGGGGTTTGGGGGTCCTGGGGGGGTTTGGGGGGGGTCCTAGAGGGGTCCTGGGGGGGTCTAGGGGGGTCCTAAAGGGGTTTGGGGGGGTCCGGGGGATGCGGGGAAGGTCCTGGGGGGTCCTAGAGGGGTTTGGGGGTCCTAGAGTGGTCCTGGGGGGTTCTGGGGGGGGTCTAGGGGGGTCCTAGAGGGGCTTGGGGGTCCTAGAGGGGTCCTGGGGGGGTCTAGGGGGGTCCTAAAGGGGTTTGGGGGGGTCCGGGGGATGCGGGGAAGGTCCTGGGGGGTCCTAGAGGGGTTTGGGGGTCCTAGAGTGGTCCTGGGGGGGTCTTAGAGGGGTTTGGGGGTCCTAGAGTGGTCCTGGGGGGGTCCTGGGGGGGTCTAGGGGGGTCCTAAAGGGGTTTGGGGAGGTCCGGGGAGGGCCCTGGGGGGGTCTGGGGGATGCGGGGAGGGTCCTGGGGGAGTTTGAGGGGGTCTGGGGGGGTCCTAGAGGGGTTTGGGGGGATCTTGGAGGGGTTTGGGGGGGTTCTAGAGAGGTTTGGGGGGGATCTGGGGGGTCTTGGGGGGTCCTAGAGGGGTTTGAGGGGGTCTGGGGGGTCCTAGAGGGGATTGGGTGTCTTAGAGTGGTCCGGGGGGGTCCTGGAGGGGTCTGGGGGGAGTCCTGGAAGGGTTTGGGGGGATCCTAGAGAGGTTTGGGGGGTTCTAGAGGGGTTTGGAGGGGTCTGGGGGGGTCCTAGAGGAGTCTGGGGGGTCTTAGAGAGGTATGGAGGGGATCTGGGGGGTCCTGGAGGGGTTTGAGGGGGTCTGGGGGGTCCTAGAGGGGTTTGGGGGGGGGGTCTTGGAGGAGTTTGGGGGGTCTGGGGTGGTATTGGAGGGGTTTGGGGGGGTCCTAGAGGGGCTTGAGGGGGTCTGGGGGGTCCTAGAGGGGTCTGGGCGGGTCTTGGAGGGGTCTGGGGGGGATCTGGGGGGTCTTGGAGGGGTTTGGGGGGTGCCAGGGAGGTCTGGGGGGTCATAGTGGGGTTTGGGGGGTCTGAGGGGTGCAGTTGGGGGGCTGGGGAGGTAACTGGGGGGCAGCTGGAGGTTGGGGGGGCAGTGGGGGGCAACTGGGGGCCCTGAGGGGCAGGTGAGGGGCTGGGGGGCGTTTTGGGACCGTTTGGAGTCGATTTGGGGGCTGTTTTGGGGTGTATCGGGCCCATTTTGCGGCATTTCTGGTCAGTTTTGGGGTGTCGGGGGCAGTTTTGGGGCGTTTTGGACCCCTTTTGGGCTGTTTCGGGTGGATTTGGGAGCATTTGGGGGGCGGTTTGGGGCACTTTGGGCCCATTTCAGGTTGGTTTTGGGGTGTTTTGGGTCGGTTTTGGTATTTTTGGACCATTAGATGTCTGCTTTGGGGCACTTTGGGCCCATTTTTATGTTGGTTTTGGGTCAGTTTGGGCCCATTTTGGACCATTTATGATCAGATTTGGGGCATTTGGGGCCATTTTGGGTTGGTTTAGGGTCCGTTTTGGGGCACTTTGGGCCAATTCAGGTTTGTTTTGGGGCACTTTGTGTCAGTTTTGGGTCACTTTGGGCCCATTTTGGACTGTTTACGATCAGGCTTGGGGCATTTGGGGCCATTTCGGGTTGGTTTAGGGTCAGTTTTGGGGCACTTGGGCCCATTTTGGGCCATTTACCATCAGGTTTGGGGCATTTGGGGCCATTTTGGGTTGGTTTAGGGGCATTTTGTGTCAGTTTTGGGGCACTTTGGTCCCATTTTGGGCCATTTACCATCAGGCGTGGGGCATTTGGGGCCATTTCGGGTTGGTTTAGGGTCAGTTTTGGGGCACTTGGGCCCATTTTGGGCCATTTACCATCAGGTTTGGGTCATTTGGGGCCATTTCAGGTTGGTTTAAGGGCATTTTGTGTCAGTTTTGGGGCACTTTGGGCCCATTTTGGGCCATTTACCATCAGGCGTGGGGCATTTGGGGCCATTTCGGGTTGGTTTAGGGTCAGTTTTGGGGCACTTGGGCCCATTTTGGGCCATTTACCATCAGGTTTGGGGCATTTGGGGCCATTTTGGGTTGGTTTAGGGGCATTTTGTGTCAGTTTTGGGGCACTTTGGTCCCATTTTGGGCCATTTACCATCAGGCGTGGGGCATTTGGGGCCATTTCGGGTTGGTTTAGGGTCAGTTTTGGGGCACTTGGGCCCATTTTGGGCCATTTACCATCAGGTTTGGGTCATTTGGGGCCATTTCAGGTTGGTTTAAGGGCATTTTGTGTCAGTTTTGGGGCACTTTGGGCCCATTTTGGGCCATTTACCATCAGGCGTGGGGCATTTGGGGCCATTTCGGGTTGGTTTAGGGTCAGTTTTGGGGCACTTGGGCCCATTTTGGGCCATTTACCATCAGGCGTGGGGCATTTGGGGCCATTTTGGGTTGGTTTAGGGGCATTTTGTGTCAGTTTTGGGGCACTTTGGGCCCATTTTGGGCCATTTACTGTCAGGCTTGGGGCATTTGGGGCCATTTCGGGTTGGTTTAGGGGCATTTTGTGTCAGTTTTGGGGCACTTTGGGCCCATTTTGGACCGTTTACGATCAGGCTTGGGGCATTTGGGGCCATTTTGGGTTGGTTTAGGGGCATTTTGTGTCAGTTTTGGGGCACTTTGGGCCCATTTTGGGCCATTTACCATCAGGCGTGGGGCATTTGGGGCCATTTTGGGTTGGTTTAGGGTCAGTTTTGGGGCACTTGGGCCCATTTTGGACCATTTACCATCAGGCGTGGGGCATTTGGGGCCATTTTGGGTTGGTTTAGGGGCATTTTGTGTCAGTTTTGGGGCACTTTGGGCCCATTTTGGACCATTTACGAGCAGGCGTGGGGCATTTGGGGCCATTTTGGGTTGGTTTAGGGTCGGTTTTGGGGCACTTTGGGCCCATTTTGGGCCATTTACCATCAGGTTTGGGGCATTTGGGGCCATTTTGGGTTGGTTTAGGGGCATTTTGTGTCAGTTTTGGGGCACTTTGGTCCCATTTTGGGCCATTTACCATCAGGCTTGGGGCATTTGGGGCCATTTCGGGTTGGTTTAGGGTCAGTTTTGGGGCACTTGGGCCCATTTTGGGCCATTTACCATCAGGTTTGGGTCATTTGGGGCCATTTCAGGTTGGTTTAAGGGCATTTTGTGTCAGTTTTGGGGCACTTTGGGCCCATTTTGGACCATTTACGAGCAGGCGTGGGGCATTTGGGGCCATTTCAGGTTGGTTTAGGGTCAGTTTTGGGGCACTTGGGCCCATTTTGGGCCATTTACCATCAGGCGTGGGGCATTTGGGGCCATTTTGGGTTGGTTTAGGGGCATTTTGTGTCAGTTTTGGGGCACTTTGGGCCCATTTTGGGCCATTTACTGTCAGGCTTGGGGCATTTGGGGCCATTTCGGGTTGGTTTAGGGGCATTTTGTGTCAGTTTTGGGGCACTTTGGTCCCATTTTGGGCCATTTACCATCAGGCTTGGGGCATTTGGGGCCATTTTGGGTTGGTTTAGGGTCAGTTTTGGGGCACTTGGGCCCATTTTGGGCCATTTACCATCAGGCGTGGGGCATTTGGGGCCATTTCAGGTTGGTTTAAGGGCATTTTGTGTCAGTTTTGGGGCACTTTGGGCCCATTTTGGGCCATTTACCATCAGGCTTGGGGCATTTGGGGCCATTTCGGGTTGGTTTAGGGTCAGTTTTGGGGCACTTGGGCCCATTTTGGGCCATTTACCATCAGGCGTGGGGCATTTGGGGCCATTTTGGGTTGGTTTAGGGGCATTTTGTGTCAGTTTTGGGGCACTTTGGGCCCATTTTGGGCCATTTACTGTCAGGCTTGGGGCATTTGGGGCCATTTCGGGTTGGTTTAGGGGCATTTTGTGTCAGTTTTGGGGCACTTTGGGCCCATTTTGGACCGTTTACGATCAGGCGTGGGGCATTTGGGGCCATTTTGGGTTGGTTTAGGGGCATTTTGTGTCAGTTTTGGGGCACTTTGGGCCCATTTTGGGCCATTTACCATCAGGCGTGGGGCATTTGGGGCCATTTTGGGTTGGTTTAGGGTCAGTTTTGGGGCACTTGGGCCCATTTTGGGCCATTTACCATCAGGCGTGGGGCATTTGGGGCCATTTTGGGTTGGTTTAGGGGCATTTTGTGTCAGTTTTGGGGCACTTTGGGCCCATTTTGGGCCATTTACCATCAGGCGTGGGGCATTTGGGGCCATTTTGGGTTGGTTTAGGGGCATTTTGTGTCAGTTTTGGGGCACTTTGGGCCCATTTTGGACCGTTTACGATCAGGCTTGGGGCATTTGGGGCCATTTTGTGTTGGTTTAGGGTCAGTTTTGGGGCACTTGGGCCCATTTTGGGCCATTTACCATCAGGTTTGGGGCATTTGGGGCCATTTCGTGTTGGTTTAGGGGCATTTTGTGTCAGTTTTGGGGCACTTTGGGCCCATTTTGGACTGTTTACGATCAGGCTTGGGGCATTTGGGGCCATTTCGGGTTGGTTTAGGGTCAGTTTTGGGGCACTTGGGCCCATTTTGGGCCATTTACCATCAGGCGTGGGGCATTTGGGGCCATTTTGGGTTGGTTTAGGGGCATTTTGTGTCAGTTTTGGGGCACTTTGGGCCCATTTTGGACTGTTTACGATCAGGCTTGGGGCATTTGGGGCCATTTTGGGTTGGTTTAGGGTCGGTTTTGGGGCACTTTGGGCCCATTTTGGGCCATTTACCATCAGGTTTGGGGCATTTCGGGCCATTTTGGGTTGGTTTAGGGGCATTTTGTGTCAGTTTTGGGGCACTTTGGTCCCATTTTGGGCCATTTACCATCAGGCGTGGGGCATTTGGGGCCATTTCGGGTTGGTTTAGGGTCAGTTTTGGGGCACTTGGGCCCATTTTGGGCCATTTACCATCAGGTTTGGGTCATTTGGGGCCATTTCAGGTTGGTTTAAGGGCATTTTGTGTCAGTTTTGGGGCACTTTGGGCCCATTTTGGGCCATTTACCATCAGGCTTGGGGCATTTGGGGCCATTTCGGGTTGGTTTAGGGGCATTTTGTGTCAGTTTTGGGGCACTTTGGGCCCATTTTGGGCCATTTACTGTCAGGCTTGGGGCATTTTGGGCCATTTCGGGTTGGTTTAGGGTCAGTTTTGGGGCACTTGGGCCCATTTTGGGCCATTTACCATCAGGCGTTGGGCATTTGGGGCCATTTTGGGTTGGTTTAGGGGCATTTTGTGTCAGTTTTGGGGCACTTTGGTCCCATTTTGGACCGTTTACGATCAGGCTTGGGGCATTTGGGGCCATTTCGGGTTGGTTTAGGGTCGGTTTGGGTCAGGCTGGGGGCCTTTTGGGGACCACGTCAGGTCAGCTCCTGTTTTTTTGTGCCATTTCTAGCCATTTTGGGGGGGGCATTTGGGTGACTTTTGGGGCATTCGGGGTCCGCTCACCCCCTCCGTTCCCCCCCCAGGATGCTGCGGGGGGGGTGGCTGTGGCTGGCGGCGCTGTGGCTGGCGGGGGGCCCCCCCCCCCCCCCCGAACGGGCGCTGCGGCGGGACCTGGGGGGGGTCGCCCACGACCACAGCGACGGCTTCGCCTACGACCACGAGGCTTTTTTGGGGCCGGAGGAGGCCAAGACCTTCGACCAGCTCTCGCCCGAGGAGAGCCAGCGACGCCTCGGGTAGGGGGGGGACCCGGGACCCCCAATATCCCGGGACCCTCAATATCCCAGGACCCAGGAGTTCAGGGGGGACCCACATGTTTGGGGGGGAACCCAGGACCCCCAATATGCCAGGACCCCCAATATCCCAGGATCCAGGTGTTCGGGGGGACCCACACCTTTGGGGGGGGTCCCAGGACCCCCCGAAATCCCAGGACCCATGCCTTTGGGGGGACCCAGGACCCCCAATATTCCAGGACCCAGGTGTTTGGGGGGGACCCACACCTTTGGGGGGGTCCCAGGACCCCCCGAAATCCCAGGACCCATGCCTTTAGGGGGGGGTCTCAGGACCCCCACTATCCCAGGACCCCCAATATCCCAGGACCCAGGTGTTCGGGGGGACCCACACCTTTGGGGGGGGTCCCAGGACCCCCCGAAATCCCAGGACCCATGCCTTTGGGGGGACCCAGGACCCCCAATATGCCAGGACCCCCAATATCCCAGGACCCAGGCGTTCAGGGGAGACCCACACCTTTGGGGGGGTCCCAGGACCCCCCCGAAATCCCAGGACCCATGCCTTTGGGGGGACCCAGGACCCCCAATATCCCAGGACCCAGGTGTTCAGGGGGGACCCACATATTTGGGGGGGTCCCAGGACCCCCAATATCCCAGGACCCAGGTGTTTGGGGGGGGACCTACGCCTTTAGAGGGGGTTTGGGGGAGAGTTGGAGAGTTTTGGGGGGGTTAGGGGGGCATTGGGGGGATTTTGGGGGGGTTTGGCAGCCTTAGAGGTGTTTAGGAGGGTTTAGGGGGGGTTGGGAGGTTTTGGGGGAGAGTTGAGGGGTTTGAGGGAGAGTTGGGGGTTTTGGGGGGGCATTGGGGGATAGTTGGGGGGTTTGGGGGGCATTGGGGATGTTTGGGGGGATGTTGGGGGGGGTTGGCAGCCTTAGAGGTGTTTTGGGGGGGCATTGGGGGGATGTTGGGGGGGTTTTGGTGGTCTTAGAGGTGTTTTGGGGTTTTGGGGGAGAGTTGGGGGGTTTTGGGGGTGTTAGGGGGGCATTGGGGGGATTTTGGGGGGGTTTGGCAGCCTTAGAGGTGTTTAGGAGGGTTTAGGGGGGGTTGGGAGGTTTTGGGGGAGAGTTGGGGGTTTTGGGGGGGCATTGGGGGATAGTTGGGGGGTTTGGGGGGCATTGGGGGGTTTTGGAGGGGTTGGGGGGCATTGGGGATGTTTGGGGGGATGTTGGGGGGGGTGGCAGCCTTAGAGGTGTTTTGGGGGGGCATTGGGGGGATGTTGGGGGGGTTTTGGTGGTCTTAGAGGTGTTTTGGGGTTTTGGGGGAGAGTTGGGGGGTTTTGGGGGTGTTAGGGGGGCATTGGGGGGATTTTGGGGGGGTTTGGCAGCCTTAGAGGTGTTTAGGAGGGTTTAGGGGGGGTTGGGAGGTTTTGGGGGAGCGTTGAGGGGTTTGAGGGAGAGTTGGGGGTTTTGGGGGGGCGTTGGGGGATAGTTGGGGGGTTTGGGGGGCATTGGGGATGTTTGGGGGGATGTTGGGGGGGTGGCAGCCTTAGAGGTGTTTTGGGGGGGCATTGGGGGGATGTTGGGGGGGGTTTGGTGGTCTTAGAGGTGTTTTGGGGTTTGGGGGGAGAGTTGGGGGGGTTAGGGGGGCATTGGGGGCATGTTGGGGGGGTTTGGCAGCCTTAGAGGTGTTTAGGAGGGTTTAAGGGGTGTTGGGAGGTTTTGGGGGAGCATTGGGGGCTTTGAGGGAGAGTTGGGGGTTTTGGGGGGGCGTTGGGGGATAGTTGGGGGGTTTTGGAGGGGTTGGGGGGCATTGGGGATGTTTGGGGGGATGTTGGGGGGGTTTGGCAGCCTTAGAGGTGTTTTGGGGGGGCATTGGGGGGATGTTGGGGGGGTTTTGGTGGCCTTAGAGATGTTTTGGGGGGATTAGGGAGTTTGGGGAGGTTTGGGGGTGCCCTGACCCCCCCTTTCCCCCCCCCCCAAGGCTGCTGGTGGGTCTGATCGACGGGGACGGGGACGGGAACGTGTCGGTGTCGGAGCTGCGGGGCTGGATCGAGCGGACGCAGCGTCGGGCGCGGGAGGAGAGCCTGCGGCAGGGCTGGCAGCGCTACGACCGCGACGGCGACGGCGTCGTGACATGGGACGAGTATCGGGGGGAGGCCTACGGACCCCCAGGTCAGCCAGGGGGGACGGGGTAAACCCCCTGCCCACCAGGGTGGGAAGTTGGGGGGGGTGCGGTGTCTTCTGGATGCCTTGGTCCCCTTATGTGGGGCAGGGAGGGTTTATGGGGGTCTCCTGGGTGCCTGGAGGATGTTTATGGGGGTCTTCTGGGTGCCTGGGTCCTCTGGGGGAGTTTATGGGGGTCTCCTGGGTGCCTGGGTCCTCTGGGAGGGTTTATGGGGGTCTCCTGGGTGCCTGGGGGGGTTTATGGGGGTCTCCTGGGTGCCTGGGGGGTGTTTATGGGGGTCTCCTGGGTGCCTGGGTACCTTGGGGGGGTTTATGGGGGTCTCCTGGGTGCCTGGAGGATGTTTATGGGGGTCTCCTGGGTGCCTGGGGGGGTTTATGGGGGTCTCCTGGGTGCCTGGGTCCTCTGGGAGGGTTTATGGGTGTCTCCTGGGTGCCTAGGGGGGTTTATGGGGGTCTCCTGGGTGCCTGGGTCCTCTGGGAGGGTTTATGGGGGTCTCCTGGGTGCCTGGGGGGTGTTTATGGGGGTCTTCTGGGTGCCTGGGTCCTCTGGGAGGGTTTATGGGGGTCTCGTGGGTGCCTAGGGGTGTTTATGGGGGTCTTCTGGGTGCCTGGGTCCTCTGGGAGGGTTTATGGGGGTCTCCTGGGTGCCTGGGGGATGTATATGGGGGTCTCCTGGGTGCCTGGGGGGGTTTATGGGGTTTTCCTGGGTGCCTGGGGGATGTTTATGGGGGTCTCCTGGTTGCCTGGAGGGGTTTATGGGAGTCTCCTGGGTGCCTGGGTCCTCTGGGGGGGTTTATGGGGGTCTTCTGGGTGCCTGGGTACCTTGGGGGGGTTTATGGGGGTCTCCTGGGTGCCTGGGGGATGTTTATGGGGGTGTCCTGGGTGCCTGGGTCCTCTGGGAGGGTTTATGGGGGTCTCCTGGGTGCCTGGGGGGTCTTTATGGGGGTCTCCTGGGTGCCTAGGGGGATTTATGGGGGTCTCCTGGGTGCCTAGGGGGGTGTTTATGGGGGTCTTCTGGGTGCCTGGGTCCTCTGGGAGGGTTTATGCGGGTCTCGTGGGTGCCTTGGGGGGGTTTATGGGGGTCTTCTGGGTGCCTGGGGGGTGTTTATGGGGGTCTTCTGGGTGCCTGGGTCCTCTGGAAGGGTTTATGGGGGTCTCCTGGGTGCCTGGGGGGGTTTATGGGGGTCTCCTGGGTGCCTGGGTCCTCTGGGAGGGTTTATGGGGGTCTCCTGGGTGCCTGGGATCCCTGTGGAGGGGTGTGTGTGGGGGTCCCAAATGCCTGGGTCCCCTCAGAATGGGGTGCCTGGACTCCTGGGTCCCTTGGGTGGAGGTTTGGGGGGTCTTGCAGGCACCTGGGTCCCTTGGGGGGGGGGGGTTTATGGGGGTCTTCTGGATGCCTGGGTCCCTTGGGGGGGTGGTGGTGTTTATGGGGGTCTCCCAGATGCTTGGGTCCCTTGGGAGGGGGCTTACAGGGGTCTCCCAGGCATCTAGGTCCCTTGGGGGGGGCCTCCTGGATGCCTGGGTCCCCTGTGGGGGGGTGTGGGGGGGTGTCTCCTGGGTCTGTGGGTGGGGGGTGTGGGGGTCTCCTGGACTCCTGGGTCCCTTGGGGGGGTTTATGGGGGTCTGCTGGGTCCCTTGGGGGGGGGTTGTGGGGGTCTCCTGAATGGCTGGGTCCTCTGGGGGGTTTTAGGGGGGGGGGTCTCCCAGATGCCTGGGTCCCTTGGGGGGGGCTTATGGGGGTCTCCCAGACACCTGGGTCCCCTGTGGGGGGGGGGGGGTGTCCCAAATGCCTGTGTCCCCTCAGAATGGGGCGCCCGGACACCTGGGTCCCTTTTGGGGGGTTCCATAGGACTCCTGGATGCCTGGGTGTCCCCCCACCCTCACCTCCCACCTCCCCCCCCCCCCCCAGGGGATGATTTTGGGGGGACGCAGCACCCCGAGACTTACCGTCGGCTGCTGGCGCGGGACGAGCGGCGATTCCGGGCGGCCGACGGGGATGGGGACGGCGCTGCCGACCGCGCCGAATTCGCCGCCTTCCTCCACCCCGAGGACTTCGAGAACATGCGGACCCTCGTGGTGACGGTCAGTTTTTGGGGGGGGGGGGGGGGGGGGGGGACGGGGACAGGGACACCCCCCACCCTGGGGCGAGCGGGATGCCTGGGGTTCATGTGCGTGTCCCCCTCCCCTTTTTTGGTTTTGCAGGAGACGATGGAGGACATGGACAAGGATGGGGACGGCTTCGTCCAGGAGGATGAGTACATCGGTGGGCCATGACCCCCCCCGGGTCCCTTTTTTGGGGGGGGTCCTGGACCTCTGGGTCCCCCATCACCCTTAATCTGGGACCCCTTTGGGGGGGTGTGGCCTGGGTCCCTAATTAGCCCCAACACCTGGGTCCTTAATTAGCCCTAATTCCCAATCCCTGGGTCCCCCATCACCCTTAATCTGGGACACCTGGGACCCCTTTGGGGGGGGGGGGGCAGTGTGTGACCTGGGTCCCTAATTAGCCCCAATACCTGGGTCCTTAATTAGCCCTAACCCCCAGACCCCTGGGTGCCTTTTGGGGGGGCCCTGGACCCCTGGGTCACCTTTTTGGGGGGGTCCTGGACCCCTGGGTCCCCCATCACCCTTAATCTGGGACACCTGGGACCCCTTTGGGGGGTGTGGCCTGGGTTCCTAATTAGCCCCAATACCTGGGTCCTTAATTAGCCCTAACCCCCAGACCCCTGGTTCCCTTTTTGGGGGGGTCCCAGACCCCTGGTTCCCTTTTTGGGGGGGTCCTGGACCCCTGGGTCCCCCATCACCCTTAATCTGGGACCCCTGGGACTCCTTTGGGGGGGGGGGCAGTGTGTGACCTGGGTCCCTAATTAGCCCCAATACCTGGGTCCTTAATTAGCCCTAACCCCCAGACCCCTGGGTGCCTTTTGGGGGGGCCCTGGACCCCTGGGTCACCTTTTTGGGGGGGTCCTGGACCCCTGGGTCCCCCATCACCCTTAATCTGGGACACCTGGGACCCCTTTGGGGGGTGTGGCCTGGGTTCCTAATTAGCCCCAATACCTGGGTCCTTAATTAGCCCTAACCCCCAGACCCCTGGTTCCCTTTTTGGGGGGGTCCCAGACCCCTGGTTCCCTTTTTGGGGGGGTCCTGGACCCCTGGGTCCCCCATCACCCTTAATCTGGGACCCCTGGGACTCCTTTGGGGGGGGGGGCAGTGTGTGACCTGGGTCCCTAATTAGCCCCAATACCTGGGTCCTTAATTAGCCCTAACCCCCAGACCCCTGGGTGCCTTTTTGGGGGGGTCCCAGATCCCTGGTTCCCTTTTTGGGGGGGTCCTGGACCCCTGGGTCCCCCATCACCCTTAATCTGGGACCCCTTTGGGGGGGGGCAGTGTGTGACCTGGGTCCCTAATTAGCCCCAACACCTGGGTCCTTAATTAGCCCTAACCCCCAGACCCCTGGGTGCCTTTTTGGGGGGGTCCTGGACCCCTGGGTCCCCCCTCACCCTTAATCTGGGACCCCTGGGATCCCTTTGGGGGGGTGTGGCCTGGGACCCTAATTAGCCCCAACACCTGGTTCCTTAATTAGCCCTAACTCCCAATCCCTGGGTGCCTTTTGGGGGGGGTCCCAGACCCCTGGGTCCCCCATCACCCTTAATCTGGGACCCCTGGGACCCCTTTGGGGGGGGGGGCAGTGTGTGACCTGGGTCCCTAATTAGCCCCAACACCTGGGTCCTTAATTAGCCCTAACCCTCAGACCCCTGGGTGCCTTTTTGGGGGGGTCCCAGACCCCTGGTTCCCTTTTTGGGGGGGTCCTGGACCCCTGGGTCCCCCCTCACCCTTAATCTGGGACACCTGGGACCCCTTTAGGGGGGTGTGGCCTGGGTTCCTAATTAGCCCCAATACCTGGGTCCTTAATTAGCCCTAACCCCCAGACCCCTGGGTGCCTTTTGGGGGGGGTCCCAGACCCCTGGTTCTCTTTTTGGGGGGGTCCTGGACCCCTGGGTCCCCCATCACCCTTAATCTGGGACCCCTTTGGGGGGGGACAGTGTGTGACCTGGGTCCCTAATTAGCCCCAATACCTGGGTCCTTAATTAGCCCTAACCCCCAGACCCCTGGGTGCCTTTTTGGGGGGGGTCCCGGACCCCTGGGTCCCCCATCACCCTTAATCTGGGACCCCTGGGACCCCTTTGGGGGGGGGCAGTGTGTGACCTGGGTCCCTAATTAGCCCCAATACCTGGGTCCTTAATTAGCCCTAACCCCCAGACCCCTGGGTGCTATTTTGGGGGGCCCTGGACCCCTGGGTCACCTTTTTGGGGGGGTCCTGGACCCCTGGGTCCCCCCTCACCCTTAATCTGGGACCCCTTTGGGGAGGGTGTGGCCTGGGTCCCTAATTAGCCCCAACACCTGGGTCCTTAATTAGCCCTAACCCCCAGACCCCTGGGTGCCTTTTTGGGGGGGTCCCGGACCCCTGGGTCCCCCATCACCCTTAATCTGGGACCCCTTTGGGGGGGGGCAGTGTGTGACCTGGGTCCCTAATTAGCCCCAACACCTGGGTCCTTAATTAGCCCTAACCCCCAGACCCCTGGGTGCCTTTTGGGGGGGTCCCAGACCCCTGGGTCCCCCATCACCCTTAATCTGGGACACCTGGGACCCCTTTGGGGGGTGTGGCCTGGGTCCCTAATTAGCCCCAATACCTGGGTCCTTAATTAGCCCTAACCCCCAGACCCCTGGGTGCCTTTTTGGGGGGGGTCCCAGACCCCTGGTTCCCTTTTTGGGGGGGTCCTGGACCCCTGGGTCCCCCATCACCCTTAATCTGGGACCCCTTTGGGGAGGGTGTGACCTGGGTCCCTAATTAGCCCCAACACCTGGGTCCTTAATTAGCCCTAACCCCCAGACCCCTGGGTGCCTTTTTGGGGGGGTCCCGGACCCCTGGGTCCCCCATCACCCTTAATCTGGGACCCCTTTGGGGGGGGGGCAGTGTGTGACCTGGGTCCCTAATTAGCCCCAACACCTGGGTCCTTAATTAGCCCTAACCCCCAGACCCCTGGGTGCCTTTTTGGGGGGGTCCCAGACCCCTTGGTCCCTTTTGGGGGGTGCCCCCAGACCCCTGGGTCCCCTTTTGGGGTGGGGGGGGGGGGGCGTGCATAGCCTGGGTCCCTCATTAGCCCCAACCCCTTTTTTTGGGAGTGCGGGGGGGGGGGGGGGGGGGGGGGGGGGGGTACCTCCTGCATCCCCCCAGTGCTAACAGCGTGCCCCCCCCCCCGCAGTGGAGCTGTACGCGGGACCCCCGGGCGCCCCCGAACCCGAGTGGGTGCAGGAGGAGCGGACGCAATTCCGACAGGGACGGGACCGGGATGGGGACGGACGCCTGGACCCCGCCGAGGTGGGACACTGGCTGCGCCCCCCCAGCGCCGACTGGGCGGGGGTCGAGGCCACCCACCTCGTGCACCACTCCGACCTCAATAAGGTGACCCCCCCCCCACCCCACCCCCCAAAAAAAAAAAAAAATCACCCGGACCCCTGCGCTCATCGGGGGGGACGGACGGACCCTGGGGGATGACGGGTCCCTGGGGTGGGAGATGGGGACCCCTGGGGTCCTGTTGTGTGTGTGTCCCCCCCCCCAATGACCCCCCCCCCCTGTCCCCCCCCCCAGGACGGGCAGCTGACCAAGGCCGAAATCCTGGGCAACTGGCAGATGTTCGTGGGTAGCCAGGCCACCAACTACGGGGAGGACCTGGAGAGACCCCACGACGAGCTCTGACCCCCCCCCCGGACAAGGGGGGGGGCCCCCCCCCCCCCCCCCGTGTGTGTGTGTGTACCCCAACCCTGGGGTCCCTCCCTGTGGTGGGGGACAGATAAGGGACATTTTGTTTTAGGGGGGGGGGGGGCACCGTCTGTGCAGGGAATAAAGATCTGGGGGTCACCCCCCCCCCCTCCCCCAAATCTGCCCCAGCAGTGATGGGGACCCCCCCGGTGACATTAGGGACCCCCCCCGGGGATACTGGACCCCCCCCCAGTGACACTGGGGACCCCCAGGGGACAATAAGGATGCCCTAAGGGACACTGGGGACCCCCCCCAGGACATTGGGGTCCCCCCCCCAGGACAGTGGGGACCCCCAAGTGACAGTAGGGGACACTGAGCCCCCCCCCCCCCGGGACCCCCAAAGGGACACTGGGGACCCTAAGGACCACCCCCCAGGGCTATTTAAGCCCCCCCCCCGCCCTTTCCATGACTGTTAGGGACCCTCAAATGGAAGTGGGGGACCCCCCCCATGACATCAGACCCCCCCCCAAGTGACACCAGCTCACCCCCCCCCGTTCTGGCTGCATTTATTCCTTAGCGACGGCCCCATATAAAAACATAAGTTACGAAAGGGGGGGGGGGAAGGGGATGGGGGGACTCCCCCCACAGCCCCTCCCCAAACCGGGGACCCCCCCCCCCCCCAAATCACCCCGAGGGGGGGGAGCAGGGAGGGGAGACAAGAGGGACCCCCCCCCCCCCAAGGAGAGGGGGAGCTGATTAGGTCCATGGGGGGGGGGGGACATTGGGACCCACTGCCCCCCCCCCCAGGGGTACAGACACCCCCCCCCAGGGACCCCAAAGAACTCGGGGACCCCCAAAACACACAGGACACCCCCCCCAATTGGGTGGGATTTAGAAACCCCTGGGAACAAGTGGGGACCCCCCCAGGGGACTTGGGGACCCCCTTATGGGGGGGGGGGGTTGTAACACAGAGGACCCCCCCCCCCGAAGTGACACGGGGTGGGGGGACATGGGACACACATGTCCCCCCCCAATGGGGGTCAGAACTAAG
Source organism: Astur gentilis (assembly GCF_929443795.1). Taxonomy (NCBI): domain Eukaryota; kingdom Metazoa; phylum Chordata; class Aves; order Accipitriformes; family Accipitridae; genus Astur; species Astur gentilis. Next base: position 2,034,606 of record NC_064915.1, on the reverse strand, counting down.
GGGACCCCCCACAGCAACTGGGAAGGGACTTGGGGACCCCCAGTTTCAAGGGGGGGAGGGGAAACTCAATCCCCCCCCCCCCCCCCCAAAAGGGCTGCAGGACCCCCCCAACATTAGGGGGGGGGGAATTGGGGACCCCCATGGACTTGGGGGTGGGGGGGGCAGGTTTCAAGCCCTCCCTGGGGACAGGGGGACGCTGCCCCCTCCCTGGCACGTGGCCCCCCTGGTTGAGGGGGGTCCCCTGGTTTGGGGAGGGGGCATATCCCATTTTGGGGGTGTCCCCCCCCAAAGTTTTGGGGGGGCCAGGCCCCCCCTAGCGCATGCGGTAGTCGGTGGAGCAGGAGAGCTCGCAGAGCTGCCCCTTGAAGTCCAGGTCGATGGTGAAGTCGAGGTCACGCTGCAGGGGGGGGGGCAAGGGGAATGGGGGGGTCAAGGGTCCCCTAAAATATGGGGGGGGGCCCCCTCGTGTCCCCAACCAGTCCCTAAACCCCCCCCCCCCCTCATTCCCAGTGTCCCCAAGGTCCCCCCCAGGTTCACACTGCCCTTGGGCTCATGGTGACGGTGAAGACCACCGGAGCTTCCAGTGTCCCCCCCTGATGTCCCCAATGTCTCCTGGTGTCCCCAAGGTGCCCCCCCTTGTCCCCAAAGTGCCCCCCCCGTCCCCAAGTTGCCCCCCCACGTTCCCAATGTCCCCCAACTCCCACGTTGCCCATCGCAATTGGGCTCACGGTGATGAAGACCACCAGAACTTGCAGCCTCTCCTCTGTCCCCCCCCTAATGTCCCCAAAGCCCCCCCCAATGTCCCCAAAGCCCCCCCCCCAATGTCCCCCAAGCCCCCCCCCCCCGGCTCACGTTGTTCTTGGCGTTGGGTTTCATGGTGATGGTGCCGAAAATCTCCTCCCCGGTCTTGACGGTGAGGTAGTCCTCCATGTAGAACACCGTCTGCTTCCAGTGCGTGTAGGGGGACTCGGGGCCTGGCAAAGGGGGGGGGGGGACACACAGCCGGGGTGAGGGGGGGGGGGCGCTGACCCCTGGGGACCCCCCCCCCCCCCCCAGCACTGCCTGGATGGGGGGGGACACCCATAGCCCCCCCCCCCGAGGGGTGAGAGACACATGGGGATCCCGGGGTGAGGGGGCCACCCCCCCACTGTGGGGACCCTGTGGGTGATGGGGGGGGGTCAGGGGACCCCCCTGGGTCACAGGGGACCCCCCTGGGTCACATGGGACTCCCCCAGGTCTCATGGGATCCCCCAGATGTGAGGGACCCCCCAAAGCCAGAAGGCAGCAGCAGTTCCACACCTCCTCCTAGTGCCACTAGCCCCGCCCACCCCGAAGCCCCGCCCCCTTTTGCTAGCCACACCTCCTAGTCCTACCCCATCACAGGCCACACCCCCTGCTCCACAGGGAAGACCCCGCCCACAGCCATAACCACACCCCTGAGGGTTTAGCCCCGCCCCCAGCCCACTGGCTCCACCCCCCCCAGTGTAGACACCCTTGTGGCAGCAGAGGAACCTGATAGGGCCCTGCTGCTGGCTCTGCCCCCTTTGGGGCTGGCTCCGCCCCCTCTGGGGCAGACCCCACCCCCTGTGTAAGCCACGCCCCCTGCCCTTAACCCCACCCCCTCCCAGAAGAAGCCACAAGACCCCTCACGCCTACAGGCCCTGCTAATGAATGGCTCCACCCCCTCGAGGGCTGGCCCCTCCCCCTGGAGAAGGCCCCGCCCCTTCTCATTCATCTTAGAAGCCAGCGCCCTTGCCTCTACAGGGAAGGGGATAGGGCCCTGCTGTTGGCTCCTCCCCTTCAGCTAGCCCCACCCCCTTGAGGACTAGCTCCACCCCCTCAAGCACTAGCCCCGCCCCTGCTCATTCACCTAGAAGCCAGAGCACTTTTAGCTACAGGGAAGGGGATAGTGTCCCGCTGTTGGCTCCTCCCCTTCAGCTAGCCCCACCCCCTTGAGGACTAGCCCCGCCCCTGCTCATTCACCTAGAAGCCAGAGCACTTTTAGCTACAGGGAAGGGGATAGGGCCCTGCTGTTGGCTCCTCCCCTTCAGCTAGCCCCACCCCCTTGAGGACTAGCCCCGCCCCCTCAAGCACTAGCCCCGCCCCTGCTCATTCACCTAGAAGCCAGAGCACTTTTCGCTACAGGGAAGGGGATTAGGGCCCCGCTGTTGGCTCCTCCCCTTCAGCTAGCCCCACCCCCTTGAGGACTAGCTCCACCCCCTCAAGCACTAGCCCCGCCCCTGCTCATTCAACTAGAAGCCAGAGCACTTTTAGCTACAGGGAAGGGGATAGGGTCCCGCTGTTGGCTCCTCCCCTTCAGCTAGCCCCACCCCCTTGAGGACTAGCTCCGCCCCCTCAAGCACTAGCCCCGCCCCTGCTCATTCACCTAGAAGCCAGAGCACTTTTCGCTACAGGGAAGGGGATAGGGCCCCGCTGTTGGCTCCTCCCCTTCAGCTAGCCCCACCCCCTTGAGGACTAGCCCCGCCCCCTCAAGCACTAGCCCCGCCCCTGCTCATTCACCTAGAAGCCAGAGCACTTTTCGCTACAGGGAAGGGGATAGGGCCCCGCTGTTGGCTCCTCCCCTTCAGCTAGCCCCACCCCCTTGAGGACTAGCTCCACCCCCTCAAGCACTAGCCCCGCCCCTGCTCATTCACCTAGAAGCCAGAGCACTTTTCGCTACAGGGAAGGGGATAGGGTCCCGCTGTTGGCTCCTCCCCTTCAGCTAGCCCCACCCCCTTGAGGACTAGCTCCGCCCCCTCAAGCACTAGCCCCGCCCCTGCTCATTCACCTAGAAGCCAGAGCACTTTTCACTACAGGGAAGGGGATAGGGCCCCGCTGTTGGCTCCTCCCCTTCAGCTAGCCCCACCCCCCTTGAGGACTAGCTCCGCCCCCTCAAGCACTAGCCCCGCCCCTGCTCATTCACCTAGAAGCCAGAGCACTTTTCGCTACAGGGAAGGGGATAGGGCCCCGCTGTTGGCTCCTCCCCTTCTGTGGCTAACCCCGCCCCCCGGGATGCCCCGCCCCCGGCCCCGCCCCCTCACTGGTGGAGAAGCCGGTGCGCTTATGGCAGCGGGTGAACTCGATGTTGAAGTACGCCACCAGCGCGTGGACGTAGTCGTTGCGCTTCACTTGGAGGCAGAAGGGCGCCGTGAACGTCAGCTCCTCCACCTTCACCGTGTAGATGTCCACCTCCTGCGGGGGCCGGGGGGGGGGGGGGGATACGAACCTTAATGGGGGGGCTGAACCCCTTTTTGGGGGAGGAAAACCCCAAATTTTCCTCCTCGGAGAGCGACAGAGCGGCATGGAAAGCCCCCAAACCCATCCGGCACGCTGTGACCCCTCACTTTGGGGACAACAAAGAGATGAGCCCCCCCCCTCCCCAGAGAGGCTGGGGTGGGGGGGTGCAGTCCCTGTGACCCCCCCCCTTAACCCACCTTAATGAGGCAGGCATTGGTAACGAGCTGCTTGGGGTCCACCACGTCGACGAGGGGCTCCTTGATGGCCACGTCCTTGATGCAGGACATGTCGAAGCCGTAGACGTTCTCCCACCCTGGAGGGGGATTAAAATGGTCATGGGGGGGGGGGATGACACACAATTTGGGGCCCCCCCCCAGCTCCCCCTTTCCCCCCCACCCCACTCACAATGGATCTTGTAGTCCTTGTACTGCCGGTCCTCGATGGCCGTCACGTAGAGCGTCGCCCGGTCGGGGAAAATGAGGCCGTCGGGGGTCTGGGGGGAGACACGGGTTGGGGGGGGGCATCAGCATGGCCAGAGGGGTCCCCAAAATCTGGTTGGGGGGGGCTGAGAGCAGCCTGTGGGGTGTGGGGAGGGTTTTGGGGGGGGCTCTCTGGTCCCAGCGGCCACTTGTTGTGGGTGTGGATGAGGGCGACAGACACAGAAATTTGGGGGGGTGGTTTGGGCGACCGGGCAGGGGGGTGGAGGAAATTTTGGGGGGTCCCCCAAAATCCCCAGACGCTTGTGTGTGTGGAATGAAGTGGATTTGCAGGAGCTTCAGTGGGATGGGGGTGGCACAGAAGTCCATGGAGGGGGTCTGGGGGTCTATGGGAGGGGTGCGTAGGGGGTTTGGGGATGTGGGGGGGGTTGGGGGGGGTCCCAGGGCCCCCCCCCCCGGGACTGACCAGCCACTTGTCGCGGGCGTAGATGACGGTGTTGAGCATGGACTCGTAGAAGAGGCAGTAACCCATCCACTCGCTGATGATGATGTCGACCTTCTCCACTGGCAGCTCCACCTCCTCCACCTTCCCCTTGATGATGGACACCACTGTGGGACAGGGGGGGGGGTCGGAAACGGGGTGAGGGGGGGTGTCCTGGGGGGGGGGTTTGGGGCTGGCGAGAAGGACTGAGGGGCTTGGGGGACAGTTGGGGTGAGCAGGGAAGCAGTTAGGGGAACTGGAGGACAGGTTGGGGGAACTTATGGGACCCGGGGGGGGGGCAATTAGCGGGCTCAGGGGGGCAGTTAGGGGGCCAAGGTATAGCTGGGGGGCTCACGGGGGCAGTCAAGGGTCCTGGGGGTATTTTGGGGGGGGGCAGTTAGGAGCCAAACAGGGCAGTCAGAGGGCCTAGAAAGAAGCTGAGGGCAGGTAGGGGGGCAGTTAGGGGTCCCAGGGGTATCTGGGGGCAGTTACGGGGGGTCTGGGGGGAGCAGTTAAGGGGGCCCAGGGGTGTCTGGGGGGCAGTTAGGGGTCCGGGGAGGCGGGGTGGGGGGAAATTTGTGGGTGTCTCACCATGGTCCAGCTTATTGGCCTTGACAATCTTGACGGCGTAGTCAGAGATGCTGGAGCACTCGATCTGCAGGGGTGGGGGTGCAGAGGTGAGCTAGGGACCCCCCCCCAAAACTCCCTAGGGACCCCCAAACCCCCCCCCCCCAGCCCCAGCTCACCCCGATGACGCGGCGGGCGCCGGCCTTGGCGGCGAACATGCAGAGGATGCCGGTGCCGCTGCCGACGTCCAGCACCACCTTGTCCTTGAAGAGGTGCCGGTTGTGGAACATGGAGTTGCGGTAGGTCAGCGTGCGCACCTCGTCCTTCAGCATCTCCTGGGGGGGCCGGGGGGGGGGGGCGACAGGGGGAAGTTTAGGGGGGGGGCCCTGCACCCCAAAACCACCCCTGACCCACCCTGAACTGTCCCAAACCCCCTCCTGCACTCCCTAAGCCCACCTCATCCTTCAGCAGCCCTGGGAGGGTGACAGCAGGGGGGTTCGGGGGGGGGGCCTGCACCCCAAAACCCCCCCTTGAACCCCCCCCCCGAACATCCCCCAGCCCCCCCCAAGCGTCCTTCAGCATCTCCTGGGGGTGTGCGTATTTGGGGGGGACCCTAAATCCCCTGATCCCCCCCCCCCAAACCACACCTCCCTAGAGCATCTCCTGTGTCATAGGCCCCCCCCAAACCCCCTCCCAGGTGCTCCACAGCCTCCCCCTTGGTTTAGGGGGGTCTGGGGGGGATTTGGGGTGCCCTGGGGGGGGGGTCCCCGATACCTCGTGGATGCCAAAGTGGGCGTAGGAGTCGAAGTAGTAATCCTTGGAGGTCATCTCCTCGGCCGAGGGCTTGGCGCTGCTCTCCCCAGGGGGGCACGAAACCTGGGGGGGGGGGACGGGACACAGGGGGGTGGGGGGGGGGTGAGGGAAAAAGGGGGGGACCCCCATCAGACCCCCAGCCCCCCCCCCCCCCCAATTTCCCTGGGATCCCCCCAAGTCCTATTGCTCACTCGCACACAGGGCTGCAGGGGGGGGGATGTGTGGATGTAGAGGGGTTTGGGTGGGTTTTTGGGGGGGCCCTGGGGGTTTTTTTTTTGGGGGGGGGGGGGCCCTGGGAGTGGTTTTGGGGGGGTTTAAAGGATATTTACATCTTCTAGCGGCGTCTGGAGGCTCATCCCGTTAGCCAGGGTGGCTACAAACGTCTAGGAGAGAGCAAGGGAGAGACGTCAACCCCGGGGGGGGGCTGGGGGACCCCCAAAATGGGATGGGGGGGCCCTCCTGAGGCGGGGGGGGGGGGGGAGAGCCCATGGGGGGCTGGTAGGGGCTTTGGGGGGTGTGTGTGTGTGTATTGGTGGGGCACTGAGGGCATGGGATGTATAAGGAGTCTGATTTTGGGGGGCTCTGAGGATTGGGGGGCTCAGGGGCCCATTTTGGGGGTAGTGATGGTTTGGGGGGGGTTCAAGATCCCTATTTGGGGGGGCAGCGACGGTTTGGGGGAGCTCAGGACCTTGATTTAGACGGGCAGAGGGGGGTTGGGGGGGTTCAAGACCCCAATTAGGGGGGCAGTGATGGTTTGGGGGGGCTCAGGACCTTGTTTAAGGGTGGCAGAGGAGGTTTGGGGGGGGGGCTCAGGACCCCATTTTGCGGGGGCTCTGAGGATTTGGGGGGCACTAAGGACCCCTATTTGGGGGGGGCACCGAGGATTTGGGGGGCATTGAGAATTGGGGGGGGGGGCAGGACCCTATTTTGGGGGACTGGGGGGGCAGTAGGGATTTAGGGGGTGGGCAGGACCCTGCTGTAGGGTGGGGTGGGGGGGTCAGCAAGATCTGGGGGGGGGCTCCAGGCCCCAAAATTGGGGGGGCAGCTTATCCGGGGGGGGGGCAGGGCAATTTTTGAGGGGCAGCAGCTCCTGTGTCCACCCCCCCCACCCCACGGCGGGTCTGGGTCACCGCCCTGTCACGACAGGACCCCCCCCCCCCCCCCAAGTCATGACAGCCCCCCCCAATACACTGCCTCCCCCCCTCCCCATCACGACAGGACACCTCCTCCCCCCCAAACTTCACCCCCCCCCTCACAACAGGGGCCCTGCTGTCACGACAGGCCCCGCCCCTATCGCCCCCCCCCCCCCTTTGTTCCCGAGGTGGCGGGAGCCGCGTGGCGGGGCCGGGGGGGGGGGGGGGGGCGTGTGTGTATATTGGGGGGGGGGGGTCCAGGCCCCCCACGTGGCCCCGCCGCCACGTGGCCCCCTCCCCCCACGTGCGCGTGGGGGCCCGCCCCCCCCCCCCCCCCCCCCCCCGGTTACTCGACCCCCGGCCCCACTACACCCCCCCCAGCCCCATTATAGCCCCCCCCAGACCCCCCCCCCGGCGCATTACGGCCCCCCCAGCCCCATTACAGCCCCCCCCAACCCATTAATCGACCCCCAGCCCCACTCCGGGCCCCTCAGAGCCCCCCCAAGCACATTACAGCCCCCCCCCGCCCCATTACTGACCCCTCAGAGCCCCCCCCAGGCGCATCACGGACCCCCCCCAGGCCCCACAACTCCCCGCCCCCCCCCCTAATTACGGAACCCCTCAGAGATTTCCCCCCCAGCTACACTCCAGACCCCCCCCCAGGCGCCATACGGACCCCCCAGGCCTCACTACGGGCCCCTCAACCCCATTAACCCCCCCAGCGCCCCTCAGAGCCCACCCAGGCCCCTCAGAGCCCCCCCCAAGCCCCACTACGGGCCCCTCAGAGCCCCCCCCCAGCCCCATTAACCGACACCCCCCCTCCCCGGCCCCACTAAGGACCCTTCAGAGGCCCCCGGGCCCCTCAGGCCCCATTATAGCCCCCCCAGACCCCCCCCCAGCCCCACTACAGGCCCCTCAGAGGCCTCCAGGCCGCCCCCAGCCCCATTAAAGCCGCCCCCGGCCTCATTAAACCTCCCCCCGGCCCCATTAAGGCCCCCCCGGCCCCGCTCACCTCCATGATGCAGTTCGCCGCCTCCGCCATCTTGTGAGCGCGAGGAGCGGCCCCCGCCCCGCCGCCCGCTCCTTTTATAGAGGGGGCGGGGCGGAGCCCGCCCCCCTAGCCTTCCTATTGGTGGTCGTTCGCCGGCGGCGCGGCCCACTGGGCGATGGGGCCGTCGCTCACCGCCAGGCCCCGGCCCCTCCCATACCGCGCGGCGCCTCAGGGGGGGGAGGGCGGGCCCGCCGGGCTACGATTGGGCGGCGAGGTGTCAGTCATGAGGGACGGCGAAGCCCTACCCCCGCGCCGGTGTAGCTCCGCCCACGGGGCGTGCCCATAGGCGGGCAGCGACGCCCGTCACGCCGTGCCCCGCCTACGGGAGGCCCCGCCCCTCCGCACAGCGCCCCATGGTGGCGGGGAGGACCATGGCCCCTCCA
>NC_064915.1:1993633-2026304 GCF_929443795.1 Astur gentilis | reverse complement strand
CCCCCCCTCACTGGGGTGTCCCCGTGGGGAGGGTCTGTAAGGGGTCAGGGAGCCCAAAGGCGCTGCAGGGGTTCTCGGGGGGTGCCGGGGTGGTACCTGGGCGGCAGCGCAGGTGGGCACAGCCGGGGAAGTGGGGGGGGTCGCCCCTGCAGCCCACCCAGGTGCTGCACGAGGGCTCCCAGCAGCTGTGACACATTCACCACCTCCAGCCGGACGCAGCCCTGGGGGTCCTGGGGGGGGGGAGGGTGTCACAAGAGCCCCCAAACTCCCCTGGGACCCCTCAGGGCCCCTTGAGAAGCCCAGGGGCCGCAAGCCCCTCCTCACCCCCGGGGGGCTCCAGAAATGCCCCAGAGCCCCCTGGCACCAGCAAAGAGCCCACAGCCCTGCCCAGAGCCCCCCCTCCCCCCCCCCCCGAAGAGCCCCAGAATTACCTCGGACCCCCTAGAGACAGCCCCCCCCCCCAAGAACCCCCAGACCCCTGCAGGGTCTCCAGAGCCACCCCTGAGCCCCCCGCCCCAAGACCCCCAGAGTTACCATGGCTCCCCAGAGACCCTGCCAGGGCCCCCCAGACAGGGGCAGGGTCCCCAAAGCCCCCCCCCCCCCCCCCAACTGCCAGCCCCTCCCAATCTGTTCTCAGGACCCCCAGAGCCTCCCCAGCTCCTCCTTATCCCCTCAGGACCCCTCCCAGAGGTGCCCCCCACCCTCCTGGGGACCCCAACTCACATGGATGTGGCACTCGGCCACGAAGGCGATGTGGGCAGCGACCGCTTGGAGTCGGGGGGCCAGCGACCCCCCCGCCACCCCCGCCATGCGCCCCAATGCCACCGCCCCAAAGTGCAGCCCCCAAAGGTCGGAGCAGCGGCTGTCCTGGGGGGCCCAGGGGGTCGCGCGGGGTGGGGGGGGGTGGGGGGGCAGGAGTTGAGGGAGACATGAGTTAGGAATTTGAGGGGGCCCGTGGGTGTCAGGGGGGTGTCAGGGAGGGGAGGGCAGTTGAGGTCAGTGGAGTGGGGAGGTGACACAGGGTGGGCACGGAGTTGGGGGGGGGGGGGGGGGGGGCACAGGCGGGGGGTCCGGGAGCTCTCACTCACCATCTCCAGGTTGCTGGGCATCGCCACGGGGTAGTCCAGGATCAGCCAGGGGGTCTGCAGGATCAGGGCAGGTCTTAAGGGGTCCCCAAAGAGATCTAGGGGGTCTGGGCAGGGGTCCCAGAGGATCTAGGGGGGTGTCAGGGGGTTTGGGGCAACCCGGGATGGGGCTTTCCCTGGGAAGTTGAGAGGGTTCAGGGGGTTGGGGGGCAGCTCCTGGGGGGGGTCCCATGGGAGTTTGGGGGCTCCTGGGGAAGTTGGGTGGGTTCTGAGGGGATTCAGGGTCTCTCACCGGACGTTTGCATGGGTCAGGGGGGTTTGGGGTATTGGGGGGGGGGGGTCCCAGGGGGTGTCCTGGGGTCCCGGAGGGGGTTTGAGGATCCGGTGGGGGTCTCACAGGGCGTCCACATGGGTGCTGAAGGTGCTGCTGACAGGGTTGAAGTCGAAGGAGCAGCAGATGCCGGGGGGGTCACGGCCAGGAGGAGCAGGAGGGGACCTGGGGGGGGGGCATCGGGGAGGTGGGGGGACCTGGGGGGGGGGGGGGGTCGCCGGAGTGGGGATTGGAGGTCCCATGGGGGTCCAAGGCGTTGGGGGGGGGCTGGGGGGGGTGTCCGTGGGGAGAAGCGGGGTCGAGGGGGGATGAGGGGTCTGGGGGGGGGAGGGGGGGGAAATGCCACGAGAGGGGTCATGGGGGGGGGGGGGGCAGGGGGTCCCCACTTACCAGAGCGGAGCCGGGGGGGGCCGGGTCCATGACAGGGCCGAGCTGGGGCGGGGCCGGCCGAGGGGAGAGGTGAGCGAGGACCCGGGACCCCCCCCCCCCCCCCCAAACATTCCCCACCCCCCCCCCCCCCCACCGCAGCAGCCGCCGAAAGCGAAAGCGGCACCGGGCCCGACAGGGACCCAGGCGTCCGGGGTGGGGGTGGGGGGGGGGTGGGGGGGACACGGGGACACCCAGGCGCCCTGGACCCCCCCCCCAACCACCTACCCCCCCACCCCACCCCCCAAGCGTCCCGGCTTCCCCGGGCACCTCCACACCCCCCCCCCCCTCCCTCCCGAGGGGAACCCAGGCGTCCGGAGTCGCCTCCCCCCCCCCCCGCCCAAAAGGACCCAGACGTTCCGGTCCCCTCTCCCCCCGAGAGACACGGGTGTCCGGGACCCCCCCCCCCCCTCCCACGGCGCCCCCCTAACCCGAGGGCGCGGCTGCCTCGAGCGCGAGGGGACGGGGGCGGGGGGGGGGGGGCGGCCGGGCACGTGGCGGTGCGGGACGCCCCCTGCCGGTGCGGGAGGGGGGGGGGGGGGAACACACCGGACAACCCCCCCCCCCCCCCCCGTCCGCCCCCTTCATAGGCAGAGACGCGACAGAGGCTGGAGAAGGTTTATTAGGGTCGCAGCCGCAGGTCAGGGGTCAAAGGCTGGGGGGGTCACAGGTCAGGGGTCACCAGAGGTTGGGGGCTCAGGGCCCACCCCCAGGCACCCACAGGCAGCGGGGGTGGGTGCAGCGAAGCTCCAGCTCCCGCTCGGCCTCGGAGGGGGGGTCCTGTCCCGGACCCCCCAGGATCCCTCCTGGGACCCACACACGGGTGACGCTCAAAGCCGAGGCCCAGTCGGGGTCCTGGGGGGAGGGGGGACACACACAGGACAGGGGGGAGCTGCTGGGGTGACACCCAGAGCAGGGACATCCCCCCCCCCAAACACCTCCCCCCCCCCCCCATGACTGGGAAACCCCCCAGTACCACAAGGACAACCCCCCCCACCACCCTGTTTCCCCACCCAAATTCCCATCCCCCCATGGCCCCCCCCCCCCCCCCAATTACTCACCATGCCCCCCCGCAGAGCCACAGCCCATCAGGGTGGTGTCGCGCCAGCGTCGCCCCGTCGCCCCCAGCCCCCCCCGGCAGCACCGCAAGGGCCCCCCCGGGGAGTCCGGCAGCCACCAGCGCCTGGGGACAGAGGGACGTGGGGTGGGGGGGAATGGTCGTGGGGGGTTGGGGGTCCTGGGGCTGGTCAGTGGGGGGGGGGGGGTGCTGAGAGGAGCAATGGTGGGGGAGTTGAGGGCCCTAGGGGGAGTTGGGGGGGAGTTGGGGGACGGGGGGGGGCTGAGAGGAGCAATGGTGGGGAGTTGAGGGTCCCAGGGGGAGTTTGGGGGGGTCCCCAAGGGATTTTTGGGGTCCCAGGGGGGGCTATGGGGTTCCTGGGTAGCGGTTGGGGTCCCCAGAGGGATTTTGGGGGCCCCAGGGCAGGATTCGGAGGTCCCTGGTGGAGTTTAGGAGTCCCAGGGGTGGATTTGGGTGGGTGGGGGGGTGTCTCTGGAGGGCTCGGGGGTCCAGGGGGCGGTTTGGGGGGGGTCTGGGGGTGGGCTATTGGGCAGAGCATCACCAGGGAGTTAGCAGGGAGGTCCTGGGGGGGACGGGGGGGGGGGGGGGGGGGGGGCAGAGAGGACCCATGGGGCATCCCTGGGAGGGTGCGGGGGTTTCCACGGGGGGAGCCCCAGAAGGACCGCAGGTGGGTTCTGGGGGGGGGGGGGGGGTGGTCGTGGGGGCCCCCACCTGCTGCAGCCGCAGTGCGGGGCCGACGCCGCTGGGGGGCGCCACCACCACGAGGCCGTTGCCGAGCGCCAGCGCGGGGGGGAGGAGCTCCAGCGCGCGAGGCAGGGGGCGTGGCCCGCTCCAGGCCACGCCCACCACCCCCAGCGGCCTGCGCGTTACCAGGACCCGCCCCCCGGGCACCTCCTGCGGGAACACATTAGCCACGCCCCCACCCAAGGCTCTCCACCAAGTATCCGCCACGCCCCCCTCCATCCCCTGAGGGCGGGACACATCGCCCCGCCCCCCTTTCAGCCCCACCCCCCTTCTACCCGGCCCCACCCCCTTTCAGCCCTGCCCCTCACGTTTCACCCCATCCCCTTCTACCCGGCCCCGCCCCCTTTCAGCCCCGCCCCTCACGTTTCACCCCATCCCCTTCTACCCGGCCCCGCCCCCTTTCAGCCCGCGACCCTCAGGCTCCACCCCTCTCACCCAGCTCCGCCTCCTTCAGGCTCCTCCCCTCCCCCCAGCCCCACCCCTCTAGGCCCCACCCACCTGCACGACTCCACCCAGCAGCTCCGCACGTGCCGCCCACCGCAGCAGCGCTCCCCGCAGCCGCCCCGCACCGTCCTCGTCCTCGTTATCTCCTTTTTGGGGGGGTCCCGCGGCCCCGATCCCCCCCAGTGCCGCCGCCGCCCCCCGCAGCACCCGGGCACGAGCCGACGCCGGCAGCCGCGACCACCTGCGAGGGGCCGAGGGAGCGCTGGGGACCCCGGGGGTCCGACACCCCCTGCCAGGGACCCGGGGACCTAAGACACCCCCCCCCCCGCCCCCCGCCCCCGGCAGGGACACGGAGGGTCCGGGGACCTGACACCTCCAGCCCCCCCTCGTCCCCCATCCCTCACCCCAGTGCGGTGCGGCGGGCGGCCTCAACGGCTGCGGCGACGTCAGCGAAGTTGGGGGCCGCTGCGGGCCCCCCCACCCGGACTGGCTCTGGGCTGGGGGTGGCAGGGTCGGAGGTCAAGGGTCACAGTGTTTGGCTACAGAGGGGAGGGGGGGGGGTCCTCGGGCTGCACGGCAGGGTGGGCATTACCTGAGCTCCGGGTCCAGGAGGGTCTCGGGGGGGGTCCCCAGCCCCAGGGGGGGCTCCCAGGGGGGACGCCCGTACTCTCGCAGCGCCTGGGGGGGGGGGGGGGGGGGGGCACAGCCCATCTGTGCTGGGACAGGGCCCCCGTGGTCCCTGCAGCCCCCAGGCCCACCCTAGGGTCCCCAAACCCCTTCTAGGGCTCCCCCAGCCCCCCCCCAAACTCCCCAGGACCTCCCCCCAGGGAGCCCAGAGCCCCCCCAAACCCCTCCAGGACACCACCCACCCACCCACTCTGCCCCCCCCCCCCCCCCCCCCCCACCTCCAGGCCGGTGCCGTCCCCATCCCCCCCGGCGCAGCCCCCCCTCGGGTCCAGCAGGGTGAGCGCGTTGAGCCACACCAGCCCCAGGGGCAACCTGTGGAGTCAGGGGTCACGGGTCAGAGAGATAAGGATCAGGGTCACGGGGTCAGAGGGATGAGGATCGGGGTCACGGAGTCAGGGTTCAAGGGCCGGGGTCACCTGTCAGCTGTGTCAAGGGCGAGGGTCACGTCCTGGGCCCAGACGGCGCCGGCTGCCACGTGGGGCAGCCCCGAGGCCACGGTGACGGCCTCCCCCGGGGAACGAACGGGCAACAGCACCAGCACCGGCCCCGGCACCTGGCGGGGACACGCACACGTCAGCAGACCCCCAGCCTGCACCCCCACAAGCCCCCTGCCCTGCAACCCCCACCCCCGGCTGTCTGTGCCACCCCCTCCTCTTTTTGCCTCCGCCTCAGCTGTTTTTGGGCTCCCCCCCCCCCCCAGTACCCACCAGCTCCCGGAGGCAGCGCGAGGTGGGGGCCACCCCCGTGATCAGGGTGGGGGGGTAGAACCGACCCCCCGGGGGCAGCATCACCGGCGGCTGGAAAACCTGTAGGGGAAGAAGGACCCCGGTGTCCGGGTACCCCCCGGCCTTTGGGTACCCCAGAACAGACCTCACGCCCCCCCTGACCCCCCACGTCCCCCCCGATGGCCCCATGGCCCCCCCCCCCCAGCCCCGTGCCCCTCCATGTCCTCCTATGTACCCTCCCCACTCCCAATGCCCCCCTTGTCCCCCCTCATCTCAGCCCCCCCCACGTCCCCCCCCCCACATCTTTCCAGGCCCCCCCGTTCCCCCTCACCTCAGCCCCCTCCTCGTGGGCCGCCTGCACGACCCCCTTGGGGGGGGCAGCCGTGGGGGGCAGTGGCCCCACGTCAGTGCCGAGGTCCAGCGGGTCCCCGACCCGCAGCCCCCCAAGTCGGGCCCGGAGTCGCCGCTCCAGCGGTGCCACCACCCCCTCCTGCACCAGCACCACACAGCCCCCCCACGGGAACTGCGGACACAGCAAGGTGGGGGGGTCAGGGAGCCCCCTGGGATGCTCCCAGACCCCCCCAGGAGCCCCCCGGACCCTCTGGGACCCACCAACGCCCCCCCAAGCTGCCCCTGCTCACCAGGGCTGGGGGGGTCCCAACGCTCCCCACGATGGCAGCAGCCGCGCTGTCCAGGTCGGCCGAGTCGAGGACGATGACGACGATGCGGCCCCCCCGGGGCCCCCCCAAGTCGTGGTCCCCGGCACGGGGAGCCCCAGGCCATGTCCTGCACCTCCTCCTACAGGCGGGGGGACACAGGGGGACGTGGGGAACCCCCACCCACGTCCCAATTTCCCATATGGGGACACGAGGGACGCAGGGATCCCCCTATAGGTCAGGGCCCCCCCCCCCCCACTCCCACCCCGTACCTGCCGGGCGCCGAGGAAGGTGACGGCAGCGATGTGGGGGTGGGCACGGAGGGCGCGGCGCAGGCAGGGGGTCCCCGTCACCACGTTGAGCAGCCCGGGGGGCAGCACCCCCCGCTCCCCGCTCAGTTCCGCCAGCAGCAGCGGCACCAGCGGGGCCTCAGCCGGCGGCAGCACCAGCGCTGCGTTGCCTGCGCGGGACGTCTGGGTCCCCCGGGGGCCGGGGTTCCCCCACCTGGACACCGCGGTTCCCCGTGCCCCCCAAACACCTGGGTCCCCCCACCCCCCCTAAACACCCGGCTCCCTTCCCCAGATACTTGGGTCCCCCCACCCGGACACTGGGGTTTCTTGTGCCCCCCAAACACCTGGGTCCGTCCCCCCCCCCCCCTCCCTTGACACCTAGGTCCCCCCACCTGGACACTGGGGTTCCCCCACCCCCCCATTGACACTTGTGGCCCCCCACCTGGACACCAGGGTTCCCTGCCCCCTCCCCCAAATGCCTGGCTCCCCTCCGCAGGTGCCTGGGTCCCCCCACCACATGCCTAGGTGTCCCCACACACACTGGGGACGCCCCACCCTCACGCCTGGCTCCCCCCGAATGCCAGGTCCCACCCCCGGAGGCTGGGACCCCCCCCCCCCCCCCACTCACCCATCGCCAGGAGGGATCCCAGCTTCCAGAGCAGCGCCGCCAGGGAGCAGGGACCCGATATGAGGATGGCCACCACGCCTGGGGACGGCGGCGGGAGGGGGGCTCAGCGGGGTCCCGGCGAGCGCCGAGGTCCCAGGGGTCCCGGGGGACACTCACCGAGGGGGTCCCAGCTGCCCAGGCCGGGGGGACCGATCTGCGCCCACTCCGCTGGCACCTGCAGCAGCCGCAGCCCCAGTTCCAGGTCGGCCCCGAGGGCCTGGGCCAGCGGTCGCCCCCCCGAGAGAGCGGCCACCGCCCCCAACCCTGCAGCCCCCTGCTCCAACGCCGCCGCCAGCCTGCGGGGACAGGGGGGGACGGGGGGGTGAGGGGACGGGGGGGACCTGAGGGGACATGTTGGGGGGGCACAGGGATACGGGAGGCCCCGAGGGGATTCATGGAGGCGTTATAGGGACATGGGGGGAGCGCAGGGGGGGCACGGGGGGGGGGGGGGGGGGCATGGGAAGCAGGTGGTGGTCCTGGGGTCACGGGGGGTCGCAGGTGGTGGTCCTGAGGTCGCGTGGGGTCACGAAGCTGGGGTCATGGGGGGTCGCAGGGTCACATGAGGTCACACTGCAGCAAGGGGAAAAGGGGGATACAGGCAGAAATAAAAGGTCGCAAGGGGGCACAAAGGGTCGTGGGACACCCCACGGGGTAGGTGCCAAGGATCACGGGCAGGAGTCAGAGATCAAAGGTCGCCACAACTCACCGCTGCAGGTGCTGGGCCCGCTGGGGTCCCCCCAGCCGCCCCCATTTTGCTGCCGCCACCGCCGCCGCCTCCACAGCCGCCGCCAGGTCGGCCTCCTCGCCCCGCAGCACCGTCGCCAGCAGCCGCCCTGGGGGTTGCGGTGCGGGGGGGGGAAGGAGAGAAAGGGCAGGCATGACCCCTGACCCTGACACCCCACCCTGACCCTTGACCCTTGAGCCCCCATACCCGTGGCAGCCTCCCGGCACTCCAGCGTCCCCCGTCCCGGCGGCTTCAGCCACGTCCCGGCCACGAAGTGCCCCAGGGCCCGGCCATGGGTCTCCAGCCATGCCTGGGGGGGTCCCAAATGCCTGAGTACCCCCCCCAGCAGGGCCCAGGCACCGGCATTCCCTCGAAGCTGCGGCACCTCCCTTCCCCCCCCCCCCCCCAAAATGACCTTCGGCCCGGGAGGGGGGATACGGGGGGGGACCCCGGCGTCCCAGCGCTGCCCCACCCTCGACTTTGCCCCCAGCACACCCCACCGCCCCCCCAGGGACGCCGGGCGTCCAGGCCCCACCTCCACCCCATGGACCCTGACCCTTCCCAGGGGTCCCAGGCATCTGGGGGGGGGGGGCCCTAACCCACCCCCCCCAAGGGGTCCCAGGCATTTGCAGGCCACCACCTCCCCCACCTGCCCAGCGTCCCCCAGACCGGCCCCATGGGCCCCCCCAGTGTCACCCAGGGCTCCCCCTGTGACCCCCCGGGGTCCCCCAAGACCACCCTAGGAGCCCCCGTGGGCTCCCCCAGTGCCCACCCCCAGCCCCATTTGCTCCCTCGGGACCCCCCCAGCCCCCCAGGAGACCCCCAAAAGCCCCCTGAGTCCCCCAGGACCCCTCCATGGCCCCCCCAGGACCCTTCCAGTGTCCCTCCATGGGTCCCCCGTGCCCCCCCCCGGCCCCACACCCCCCCCAGGACCCCCTAATATGCTTCTCCAGTGCTCCCCAGGACCCCCTCACCTCCCCCAGTGCGGCTCCCCCGGTTCTCGGCCCCTCTTCCATACTGCTGAAGATCCCCGGGACCGGGGGGGGGTCCCAGCACCGCCATCACTACTGCCGCACCAGAGAGACGAGCGCCGGGGCGGAGGGAGCGGCCTCACCGGCGCCGCGGAACCATAGAGACGGGCCCCGCCCCCAGCCGGAACCGGAAGTGCCGCGCGGCGGGAGGGAGAGGAGGCCGGTAACGGCTACGCGGGGCGGCCTGGGGGGGCGGTCCTGAGGGGACGGGGAGGGTTGTCCCAGGCCTGGGGGGGGTCTCCGGGCCTGGGGGGGGCCCTGAGGGGACGGGGGTGGTCCCCGGGGCTGGGGGAGACCGGGAGGGTCTGGGGTGCGACGGGGCCTGGGTCCCCCCCCGGGCCCCGGTTCCCCACGTCCCCGTGTCCCCCGCAGCCCATGGCGGCCCCCGCGGACCCGTCGCTGCTGTCGGCCGAGCTGGAGGCGGAGGAGGGGGATGACGAGGCGCTGCGGCGGCTCCTACTTCAGGTGGGGCCGGGCTGGGAACCGGGGGGGTGGGGGTCCCGGGAGGGGTCCCGGTACTGACCCGCGCCGTCCCTCTGCCGCCCCCCAGGTGACCCAGGACGATGAGAACCCCCCCCCCGCGGCCCCCTCCCGCGCTGTCACCCCGCAGCCAGGTAGGAGAGCTCCGGGGAGGGTTGGGGGGAGGTCTCGGAGGGGCCCGGCCGCCCTCTGACCCCCCCCCCTGCCCCTTCCCCCAGGGCTGTGTGTGAAGACCCGGGCGGGGGGGGCCAAGGTCTTCGTCAACGTCTGTCACTCGGGGGAGGTGCCCCCGCCCCCCCCACTGTCCCCCCCTGGGCTGCAGCGCCTCCTCCACGCCCCCCCCAGCGCTGCTGGGGCCTTCCGCATCCCCATGAGCCTGGGGGAGCCCCACGCCGAACTGGACCGCAGTAAGATTCCCCCCCCCTCCAACCCCCCGATCCTCTCCAGCCCCCCAAACCCCCCTGACACCTCCCCAACCCCCCCTGACACCTCCCCCCCTCTCCTGCAGGTGGTCAGGGCTGCACTGCCTACGATGTGGTGGTGAACTCAGGGTTCTTCCGCACTCTCCAGGTGAGAGGGGGCTGGGGGGGGGGGGGGCGGGGCTTGTGAGGGGAATTGGGGGACCCTAACCTCCCCAACCCCCCCTAGGCTGACCCCCTGTACCTGGAGTTCTTCCTGACGGTGGCCATGGAGGGGCTGTCGGAAAAGTATGGGGTGGAACTGGAGCTGACTGGTACGGGAGACTGGGGGCACTGGGACGGGGGGCGTCAGGCTGGGGACAGAGATGGGAACTGGGAGGAGCGGGGCAGGAGGAGCACCTGGGGGCACTGGGAGTGGTGGGGTAAACTGGTGGGAGTGGAAATGGGAGGGAACAGGGACAGCAGCGGGGTGCTGGGGGGTTTGGGACACCAGGAGGGGGGTCGTGGGGAGGGTCTCGCACCCCCATGACCCCCCTGGTCCCCCCCCAGGCTGGCGGGTGCTGCGGAACCGCAAGTTCATGGGCTCCATCTCGGCTCAGAACATCCGGGCGCGGCCCCGGCCCCACATCCAGGAGCTTGAGGAGTAAGTGGGGTCCACCCTGGCCCGCCCCCCCCGACACCCCTGGTGTTCCCCAGGACCTCCCTGTCTCCCCCCACCTCCCGCTGACCTGCCTCTCCTCGCAGCCCCCCGCAGGAGCCACCGCCACCCCCCAGGTAGGAGCCATGGGACCGAGTGGGGAGGGGGACCCCAGGTCCGGGACCCCCCTTCCTGACCTGTGTCCCCCCCCCCAGCCCCCCAGGGCCCCCCCAGTTCGTGGTGGTGGCAGAGCCTTCCTCCCAGCACCCGCAGGTGCTGCAGGCGCGCGTCCTACTGCCCCATGCCGTGAGTTGGGGGGCACGGGGGGGGGGGGCTGGGGGGTGGAAGAGGGAGGGGGTCTGGGTGGGCACTGGGGGGGGGTCAACCTGATCCTGGGGAGGGGTGGGGGGTCCCTGTAAAGGTCGGGGGGGGGGGGGGGGGGGGGGGGACAACGACGACCCTGAGGGGTGAGGTGGGGGTGGGGCTGTCTGGCCCCTCCCCTGACCCCACCCTGCCCCACCCAGGCAGGAGCAGGGTCCCTGTGGCTGGGGCTGAGTGAGGAGCGGCTGGTGCTGGGGGGGGCAGAGGGGGGCCCCCCCCCTCCTGGAGCTGGGGCTGCCCCTCCCCCCCGACCCCGCCCGCTGCCACGCCCGCTTTCACCGGCGTACCAAGGTAACTGTCATCATGGTAATGAGCTGAACACGCCCCACTGCCCTGCCCACTTTCCCTGCAATTAGCCCCGCCCAGCCATGTCACCTAGGTAACAGTAACCATGGTAACTCTTGACCCCACCCACCTTTTAGCCCCACCCCTTTCTTGTCTCCACCCTACCCCCAACTGACCCCTGACCTCTGACCTCCCCCCCACAGGTCCTTACTGTGACGATGCCTCTGCAGGCGTGAGGGGGCAGCCCCCCTGCCCCCCCCCCCCCCCCCAGGGACACCGGGGTCTCCCCACCCCCCACCCCCCTTTTTTTGTATCAAAACCAGCAATAAAGGGTCACCGGAGCGCCTGCCTGCTTATGTGACGGGCCGGGGGTCCCCCCCGCCACCCCTACGGGGAGGGGGCGGCAGCCGGGTGCCGGGGTTCACTTTGCCCCCTCCCCCCGCCCCGTGGGCAGCGGACTCAGTAGTGCGGGCAGCCTGCCCCTCCCCCCACGCAAAGAGGTGGGGGGGGGGGGTTCTGCCCACGCGGGGGGGATTTAGCGCTGAGCCGGCGGCGAGGGAGAGGGGGGGCTCCCAGAGGACCCAGGCGTCCGGGAGGAGGAGAAAGGACCCGGGCATCCGAGGGGAGCCGGCCCAGGGGAGGGGGGGGGGGGGGGTCACCCAGGCGTCTTGGGGGGGGGGCACCCAAGTGTCCGGCAGACCATGGTGCCCTGAGCCGCCATGCAGTTCAACAAGGAGGAGTTCAGGCGGCAGGTGGGGGCCGGGCTGGGCCGCCTGCACCGGTGAGCGGGGACCCCTTTGGGGGAGGGGGGGGGGGGGGGGGCGTGGGGGGGTGAGAAGGACCCAGGCATTGGGGTGGGGGGCTGGTTCCCGGGCCCCTCAGGCTGCCTGCACGCCCCGGGGGGGGGTGTCTTTTTCCCCACTCTGCGCACATATGCGTGCCAGTGGCTCTGACCCCCCTCCCCCCCGCTGCCCTTAATCCACACACACCCCCCCCCCAGCTTATGTAAGTGTGAGCGTGCCAGAGCACACGCAGGGGGTGCCTGGGGGCTTGCACACGCGTGTGCCCCTGTTGGCCCCCCCACCCCGGCCCGTGTGCGACGGGTGTGCGCTCTCGTCCGTCCCCCCCCCCCCCCCCCCCCCGGGGGCTCAGACGGGGGATTTAGACCCGTGGTAATCTGCTGTCACCACGCCGGGGGGGGGGGGACGGACGGGGGAACCTGGGGACAAGGCGGGGGGAGGTAGGACATGGGGTCTGCGGGGACAGGAGGACACCAGGGATCTGGGGGGGGGTGGGGGGGGGCCAGGATAACGAGGATGAGGGGATGTGGCGGGGGGGGCTGCAGGACATGGGGTGACCAGAGCCGCTCTCCGGGACCCCCGTCCCTCCAGGGCCCTAGAGCGGCGGCAGGACGATGCAGAGGGGCTGGAGCTGGGCCCTGGGGGGGGCTCCGGGGGGGATTCTGGGGGAGGGGGCCCGCACCCCCCCGTGTTGGACTGCACCTGCTGCGGCCTCCCCCGGCGCTACGGCATCGCCATCCTCTGCGCCATCGGCTTCTGCATCAGCTTCGGCATCCGCTGCAACCTGGGGGTGGCCGTCGTCAGCATGGTCAACGGGGCGCACGGGCAGGTATGGGGGGGGGCGGGGGGGGGGACTTGTGGGGGAGCTGTGGTCGGGAGGGAGCAGGTTCAGGGGATCCGGGCCACGGTGACCTCCCCCCTTCCTCCCAGCGCGCCCAGTTCAACTGGGACCCTGAGACAGTGGGGATGATCCACGGCTCCTTCTTCTGGGGGTACATCGTCACCCAGATCCCGGGGGGCTTCATCGCCCAGAAGTTTGCAGCCAACAGGTGGGTGGGTGGGGGGGGGCGCGCAGTTGGGGGGGTTGGGACAACAGTCCCAGCACTCGCACGCGTTCCGCCCCCGTTGCACGCGTTCCGCCCCCGTTGCACGCGTTCCGCCCCCGTTGCACGCGTTCCCCCCCCCGTTGCACGCGTTCCCCCCCCCGTTGCACGCGTTCCCCCTCGCTCGTGCGTGTGCCCCCCCCCCCCCCTCGCACGCGTCTCCCCCTCGCCCCTGCAGGGTCTTCGGCCTCGCCATCGTCTCCACCTCGCTCCTCAACATGCTGATCCCCTCGGCTGCCCGCACCCACGTGGGCTGCGTCATCGCCGTCCGCGTGCTGCAGGGTCTGGTGGAGGTGAGGGCGGGGCCGTTGGGACGTTCCCCATTGGTTGCTGAGGCTGAAGGGTGGGGCGGGTAGCCACGCCCTATTGGCTGCTGCAGGTGTCGGTGGGGTGAGAGGTGGTGGGGTGAAAGATGAGAAGGGGCGGGGCCGATTCCCTTTTGGTGGGTGGGGCTGGGTGTGACACAAACACACCCTGCCCCACCCAGGGCGTGACCTACCCGGCGTGTCACGGGATCTGGAGCAAGTGGGCCCCGCCCCTGGAGAGGAGCCGCCTGGCGACCACGGCCTTCTGCGGTATTGGGGGGGTTGGGGGGGGGGGGGGGGCGAGGGTCTGCGGGCTGGAACAAGGACCACCAACACCGATGGAGGGAAGGGGAGGGGCCGGCCCCGCCCTGGGTGGTGGTTGTGAGGGGGTGGGGGGGGCAGTGGGGCTGTAGACCCCCGACCCTCCCCCCCCCAGATGCATGGGTCCCCGACGCAGGTTCCTACGCGGGGGCGGTGGTGGCGATGCCCCTGGCCGGCGTCCTGGTGCAGTACACGGGCTGGAGCTCCGTCTTCTACGTCTACGGTGAGACCCGACCCCCTCCCTGACCCCACCCATACCCCGCCCTGGGGCCCGGCCCTGCCCTGACCCCACCCCCCCCCCCCCCCCCCCCCCCCCCCAGGCAGCTTCGGGGTGTGCTGGTACCTGTTTTGGGTGCTGGTGTCCTACGAGAGCCCGGCCCAGCACCCCACCATCTCCCCCGAGGAGCGCAAGTACATCGAGGAGAGCATCGGGGAGAGTGTCGGCAGCAACCCCCTGCTGGTGGGCGGGGCAAGGGGGGGGTCAGGGGTCGGAGGTCAGGACCCGGCAGGGTCCTGGCAGCGGGATGAGGGGTCGGGGCGAGGTGGGTGCCGGGGTCATGGGTCACTGGCGGGCTGGGTCAGGGGTCAGCGGCGGTGTTAAGGGTCGGGTCGGTCTTGCGGGTCTTTGACCGCGGGGTCAGAGGTCAAAGGCGGGTCGGGGGGAAAGATGGCTGGGTGCTGGGTCAGGAGGTGGGAGGTCGCTGTCAGCGGGGTCGGGGGTCAGGGGTCAGGAGGTCGCTGGCAGCCCTGCCCCCGCAGCTGGCCACGCCCTGGCGGCAGTTCTTCACCTCGATGCCCGTCTACGCCATCATCGTCGCCAACTTCTGCCGCAGCTGGACCTTCTACCTGCTGCTCATCAGCCAGCCCGCCTACTTCGAGGAGGTCTTCGGCTTTGAGATCAGCAAGGTGGGACCCCAACCCTGCCTCGGGGGGGGGGGGGACCCCAGGGTCCGGGCACCCCACGACTGATGTCCCCCCGCAGGTGGGGCTGCTCTCGGCCCTGCCTCACCTGGTGATGACGATCGTCGTCCCCATCGGGGGCCAAATCGCCGATTTTCTGCGCTCCCGGGGGCTGATGTCGACCACCAACGTTCGCAAGATGATGAACTGCGGCGGTGAGGGGGGGGGGCACTGGGGGGAGCGTGAGGGGGAGACATTGGGGGCCACATGGAGGGAGACAAGGGGAGGACCTGGGGGGGGAACAGGGAGGGGGATGTGGGGGAGAAGGGGGAGGCAAGGGCACTGGGGGTCCTGGGGAGGATGTGGAGACACCTGGGGGCAATCAGGGGGTGTTGGGGAACCCTGGAAGCAGATGGGGGGGGGGGGTCTGGGGTGTCCTTGGCCATGGGTGACCCCCCCCCCCCCCCGGCCCTGCAGGTTTTGGCATGGAGGCGACGCTGTTGCTGGTGGTGGGCTACTCGCGGTCCCGCGCCGTCGCCATCTCCTTCCTCGTCCTGGCTGTCGGCTTCAGCGGCTTCGCCATCTCCGGTGGGGATGCGGGAAGGGGGGAGACACGGGGAGGGGGACACGCGTGTGGGTGACTCCCCTGCTGCCCCCCACCCAGGGTTCAACGTCAACCACTTGGACATCGCCCCCCGCTACGCCAGCGTGCTGATGGGGCTCTCCAACGGGGTGGGGACGCTCTCGGGGATGGTCTGTCCCCTCATCGTGGGGGCCCTCACCCGGCACAAGGTGGGGGGGGGGGGGACCGGGGGGGGTGAGGGTGGAGCAGGGCTGTGGGGCGAGGGGGACCCTGCGGGATAAAGGACCTGGGGGGGAAATAGGGACCTGGGGTGTCATGGGGACTATAGGTGACACTGGGCCCCGATGGGGGGGGGGGGGGGGGGCAGTGGGGTGGAGGGTAGGGCATTAGGGGTTTTGGGGGGCACTGGGGGCCCAAGAGGGGGCACTGGGACC
Organism: Astur gentilis; assembly: GCF_929443795.1. Taxonomy (NCBI): domain Eukaryota; kingdom Metazoa; phylum Chordata; class Aves; order Accipitriformes; family Accipitridae; genus Astur; species Astur gentilis. Next base: position 2,010,768 of record NC_064915.1, on the reverse strand, counting down.
GTGATGGGGGCACTGGGGCCGTGGGACGGGGGGGGTACACGAGGCTGGGGGAGGGCTCTAGGACCCTGAGACTCACCGCCACCCTCTGGCCCCGCCCACCTGCCTCGGCCCCTCCCCTTTGCCTCGGCCCCGCCCCTTCCCTGCCCCCCCGCCCTCCCTTCTTTGACCACGCCCGCCGCCCCGTCGGCTCCACCTCAACCCCTCCGGCCCCGCCCCCTCGCCCCGGCGCTCCCGCCCCCGCGCCTCGCCGATTGGCGGGCGGCGGCGGATTGGCAGACGCGGGAGGAGTGGCAGTGGGTCTTCCTGATCGCGGCGCTGGTGCACTACGGAGGCGTGGCCTTCTACGGCGTCTTCGCCTCGGGGGAGCCGCAGCGGTGGGCGGAGCCGCCGCGCGAGGAGGCGGAGCCGCTGGCGCCCAGGGGCGGGGACAGCGACGAGGAGGAGGAGGGGGAGGGGGAGGAGGAAGGAGGCGGCGGGGGGGGACCCCCGGGCGGCCCCCCCGCGGGGTACGGGGCCACCGGCACCACCCCCGCTCCCGGCCCCCGCGGGGAGACCCAGGGATGAGCCCCCCCACCCACCGCCGCCGAGGACCAACCCCCCCCCCCCTCTCCCCGAGCCTGCCCAAGGACCACCGGGGACGACCCCCGGAGCCCCCCCCCCCCCTCCCCCGAGACCACCAACCCCCCCCCCCCCAGGGACACCCCGGGACCCCCTCCACCCCCACCGGAGCCCCCCCTCCCCCCGAGCCGGGATCGCGGCCCCCCCCCCCCCCCCCCTTGTTCAGAGCACCCCTCCCGGTGCCCCAGGACCCCCCAATGCTGGTCCCCCCGCCCCCCTTTTCCACGCTGTACATATATAAATACAGGGGGGGCTGCGGCCCCCGGATCGGCCCCTCGAGTCTACGTGAACTGCGGGCCTGTTCTGCTAGGGGTACTGGGGGCCACTGGGAGGTACTGTAGGGGGGCACTGGGGGATGTATTGGGAGACACTGGGGACATGGCGGGGGGAGTGGGGGGCACTGGGAGTGTCACCGGGGGGCCGAGGGGTCCAGCGTCGCCTTCGGTGTCGTGGCGACCTGGTTCAGGACCGGCACGGCGACCAACCGCAGGCCGCTCGGGCCATCAGCTCGCTGACGCCAATGTCACTCGTTTATTGGTGAGTGACGCGGCATTACATAGCTTGGGTTTATAGCGTCACTTCCGTCTGCTGACATCATAAACGAAGCGCAATTGGCTCTCAGGAGAGGGGCCCTGTCTTTCCGTACAGCGCGGTATCTTCCGGCCGCCAGACCCTGACTACCTACGTTTTCCCCCCTCCCTATGCGTAATTAAATTGGCTAAAATATAACAATCTTGAAGAATATATATATCGAAAACTTGGATAAAAAAACATACTAAATGCATCTTGTTCCTATTCTATGCTTTATAACAATCTTAAAATATATCACAAACTTGAATAGAAAACATAAGGCACGCTAAGCAAGAGATAACTGGGGGGTAACTGGGAGTAACAGGGTATAACTGGGGATAGCTAAAGGAAATTTTGAACAAGAACATTTTTAAAGCAGTTGTCGGCGTTCTATCAACATGATGTTAACCTTCTCTAGCCGGCTCTTAACAAACGACACGAGCCTATTCAATATCCAGGGTCCGAAGATCAATGCTATCACGATCATTGTGATCGGCCCGATCAAGGTAGATATCAGAGTGGTCAGCTATGGAGAATGGTTAAACCATGAAGCGAACCAACTTTGTTGTGCCTCTCGTTCCCTTTTTCGTTTTTCTAATGCCTCTCGCAATTTGGCCATGGTATCCCTTACTATTCCAGTATGGTCCGCATACACACAACATTCCTCCCTTTGCGCAGCACACACCCCCCCTTGCTGTAAGAACATCAGGTCTAATCCTCTTCGATTTTGCAACACTACTTCAGATAGTGATCTAATTGATTGTTCTAATGCACTTATTGATTGTTCAATGCTAGCCAGGTCCTCATCTACTGCCATCCTCAAGGCGCTACATTCTTTATTCTGTTGCACCAAGGATGCTACTCCTGTACCTATTCCCGCCCCTCCTATGATCGTTAGAGTAGCTATTGTTAGTGCTGTAAAGAGTTCTCGTTTTGACAGATGGTGTTCTGGGGTAATCTGTGAGTTGTAGACAAAGTCTTTGGAACGGTAAAAGATTTTAGGGACTATAGTTACCTGGACACAATATTCTGAGGATTCATCAAATTTTCCCAACGACAAACAAGGTGTAACTCCCATAGTAGAACAAACCCACTTGGTATCGTTGGCCGATATTAACCACTTTGCACGGGTTTTATCTTGTGTCTTATTAACACACAGTTGTTCTTTGTGCTTTGGGACTTTACCTACACACACGCCACTTCCTACCACCTGTGCTAACGTAATCCCTCGCTTTTCTGTGTCCCATATACACTGGGCTGGATTTGTACCATTTACCCATATGGGTGTGTCACTTACTCCTACAGCCTCATAAAAGGGTGGTTTTATCCCGTAGCACAGCCAACAATGCTCCGTAAGATTTGGGTTAGTTTTGTTCAGTACTTGGTAGCTAGCTTGTATCGTTTTCCAGAGAGAATTTCCGTAAGAGATTTCGGTGGTGCGTGTCGCTACGGGTGTGGTAATATGATTTTTTGTTGTTGTTTCCTGGTTGTCGGTCTTTTTAGTCACGTAGTTCTGGTTAGGAATAGTCAGGACGGCTTCATTAATAACTACTTGGGGTTGGGGCCTACTAGCAGTGGATCATTCGGGACAACCTCCTTTTTTATGAGGATTAAGCCACCCTTGTCTGTCCCTGGTTCTGTGTACCTTACTCCCCAAATTCTTCCAAGTAACCAACTGTCCTCTTGGGGTTCGGTAACATTTAAGAAGAGGTATTGACATTGCCCACGGCCTTGCCATCCTCGCGGTGGGGTGCACCCATATGGACCCCACTGGACTTTTAGGTATCTGTCTCTACCGCTACCCGGTATCCATGCAGGGGCTATGGTCTCACATCCCCAGTAACCACAATAATACTGGTTAGGGAGGTTACAATACTCCTTCCCAGGATTTGAACTGGGACACATATAAAATCCTAGGTATTCCCAGCATCGGTGTCTTGGGACAAGCTGACACAATGAGGCATTAAAACTTGGCGCACCTGATGTTATTTGAGTTGCGATAACTTGGAGATCCTCAAATCGAAGGAGGGACCATTTAAATGGCCGGTGGTGAGAGTGGCCTGATTTTACCTGTCCTATAGTGACAAGTTCTAAAATCAAAATCGCACAAAGGCATCGTAGCCCCCCTCCATGGGGGCTATGTCGCCGTTGTTTGGATTCCACCAGCATGGAGCTCCCAGATGCGGACAGGATGCTTGTCGATTTGTCGTCCTCTCTTGCCACCGGGGTGTACTGACTGGTTACGAGGACGTCAGATAATCTGGTCCTGCGGACAAAAAAATCACAGTTTTCATTAGTTTTATTCTGGAGGTCTGGTTTAATGGACTTAAGCGGACACCACTTAACTTTTCCATCTTTTTTAACAGCGGCATACCCTCACCCTGTAAGGACTAGCCTCCACCCTTGTTCCCATTCTCCCAGCTCGTTTCTAATTATGACCAACGGGCCTTCTTCTAGCGCTCGAGTGGCCCAATGTTTTTGGGTGGGGCTATTCACCTCTTCCCCCCTGGGGAATTCATTTAGTGCTAAAAGAGCGGTCGCTAGCAGTCGTGCTTGGTCTCCCAGGGGAACGGTGTTGGCAAAACCTTCTGGTTTTGCCAACACCTCTAATTTAGATTTCAGAGTTTGATTTGCTCGTTCAACTATAGCTTGTCCTGTGCTATTAGACTTCCCCAGAATCTGGTTTCTCCGCAGTGCCCCTGGCTTCCTCAGCTAACCCACCCCAGAAGGATTTAGCTCGTTTCTGTCCCTCTGTAAGCAGGTCGGGGTTTGGGAATTGAGGGGACGTGTCGCCCTCTTGCAGATCTTTACGCTCAACAGAATCGTCATTGTCTGGGGGGTGCAAAGTCTGCGTGGCTGCCTCGACTCCCAATTTTGGGGTGGCCAACAAACAATTCTTTGCCGCCCTCCAGGTCTCCTGTTCTTGTATGGCCTTCCGCAGGGCCTGTACGACTTTCCCCCACGACTTAAGGTTTTTCCCACAACCCGAGGGCATCGTCTCCTCGGCTAACGCTTTAGTGCATTTATCCCACACTTCGGGGTGGAGAATATCCACCGGATCATCAATGACCCCAATTTTCAAAAGCCTCGCAACCGCGAGAGTAAAACCTTTGGGTTTACAATCGATACCCCACTGCTTATGTAACTGTGATACGACCTTCACAAGGACTTCCACCCTCCTTGTTGGTCCAGGAGCGTCCTCCCCACCGGGCTGCTCCTGCCGCTCCGGCCACCGTTCACCCGTCCAGGCGACGATTCCCGGGTTTCGGCACCACTTGTCGCCTTTGGTGTCGTGGCGGCCTAGTTCAGGACCGGCACGGCGACCAACCCCAGGCCGCTCGGGCCACCAGCTCACTGACACCAATGTTGTGGACCGCAAATGGCGTTCATTGGTGAGTGACGCGGTATTACATAGCTTGGGTTTATAGCGTCACATCCCTCTGCTGACATCATAAACTAAACGCCATTGGCTCTCAGGAGAGGGGCCCTGTCTTTCCGTACAGCGCCGTATCTTCCGGCCGCCAGCCCAGGCTCCGCCCCCTCATTTCCGTTACGCTCGAGAGCTCCGCCCTCCATGGCGGCGGCTGATTGGCGCAGCGTCGCGCCCGTTTTCCGCCCCGCGGCGTGACGTCACTTCCGCCCCTGCGCTCAGTCCCCGCCGGAAGGGGTAACCCCGCGGCGTGCGCGGGGCGGAGCCTCTTTCCGCAGCGGGCGGCGGTGATGGCGGAGCCGCGGGTGCGGGCCCGGGGACCGGGTGGGCCTGGGATGGGGGGACCGGGGCGGCCGGGAAGGCCCAGGGGGGGCTGGGGAGGCGGTAGCGGAGGGTCTCAGCGGCGGGGGGGTGGTGTGCGGGGCCCCGGGGTACCCTGTGGGGCTCCGGGAACCGGGAGCAGCGCGTCCACGTGGGGCCTCCGAGGGGGCCTGGGGGCCTCCGGGACCCCCCGGTGACCCTCTCCCGCTTCTCCCGGTGCCGCAGGTTCTGGTGATCGATGGCCGCGGGCATCTCCTGGGCCGGCTGGCGGCCATCGTGGCCAAGCAGGTGCTGCTGGGTGAGTGCGGGACCCCCCTCCCCGGGACACCGGGACCCTCCGGGGACACCGGCACCCCTGGCGCGGTGATGAGCCTCTTCGGCTGTTGAGTCTCACGACCGTGAGAGCTGCCTCATGCACTACCAGCTGAGCGCCGGGGCGGCCGGGCCGGGGGGGGGTGAAGGCAGGTGGGTCCGGTCGCTGCCGCCCCTGAGCTGTATCCGTGTGTCTTTCTCCCCTTCGTGTCCGTGTGTCCCCCTCTCCATGTCCCTGTGTGTCCCCCTGCCATGTCCACAGGCCGGCGCGTGGTCGTGGTGCGCTGCGAGGGCATCAACATCTCCGGCAACTTCTACCGCAACAAACGTGAGTGGGGCGGGGGGGATGGTTACCGGGGGGTGTAACGGGAGCCCTGGACGCAGGGGTCCCCCGTGTTCTGTGAGGGAGTAACGCTTTGCCCATTCCCCCCCCCCCCCCCAGTGAAATTCCTGGCCTTCCTGCGGAAGCGAATGAACACCAATCCCTCTCGGGGGCCCTACCACTTCCGTGCCCCCAGCCGCATCTTCTGGCGGACGGTGAGAGGTGAGTTTGGGGGGCTGGGGACCCCCCCCAAACCCCGGGGTGCCCCCCTAGAGCCCCCTAATCCCTCCTATGCTCCCTCCAGGGATGCTGCCCCACAAGACAAAGCGAGGCCAGGCAGCGCTGGAGAGGCTGAAGGTGTTCGATGGAATCCCCCCGCCCTATGACAAGGTGAGGGGACCCCCAAATCCCACCCCCAGCCCCATGGGACCCCTAAATCTGCCACTCTGTGTCAATGATGCACTTTTACCTACATTGTTCGATAATCCTTGAGAGAAACTTTGATACTGAGACACTGGGGCTGCCCCAAACCCCCACCTTGTTCTCCCCCAAATCTGTCTTTGTCCCCCCCTTGTCACTCCCCAAATCCAGCCCCCCCCTCAGTGATGCTCTTCCTCTGGCAGCGGAAGCGCATGGTGGTTCCAGCTGCTCTCAAGATCATCCGCCTGAAGCCCACTCGCAAGGTAAGGTGGGGGGTGGTTCGGGGGGGCTCCCCCAGCACCGGGGTCCCCCCTTGACCCCTGTCCCTGTGCCCCCTCCCCAGTTCGCTTTCCTGGGCCGGCTGGCACATGAGGTGGGCTGGAAGTACCAGGCAGTGACGGCAGCGCTGGAAGAGAAGAGGAAAGAGAAGGCGAAGCTGCGCTACAACAAGAAAAAGAAGCTGATGGTGAGAGAGAGATCCCCAAAAAAACAGGACTGCGGCGGGGGGGGGGGTGCTCTGGCTGCGCACCCCTGCACAGGGATGCTGAGCCCCCCCTTAATGCTTTCCCCCCCATTTCAGAGCCTGCGGCGCCGGGCTGAGCGCAATGTGGAGGCGAAGACAGCGCCGTTCACGGCCGTGCTGCGCCAGCACGGGCTGCTGCTGTGAATAAAGGGACGCGGTAGTGGTTCTGTACTGGGGGCATTGGTCTGTACTGGGGGGACTGGTGTGGGCGTGGGGAGGCGGTAAGGAAAACATAACCTGGGGAAAAACACAGCCTGGGTTGGCTTTAGGTCTTTATTGTATTTTGATGTATGGGGCTGAGAGTTCATCCCACAAGACTGAGGGTTCACGCCGTGGGGCTGGGGGCTCCCGGCGAGCCCCCCTCTGGCCCCGCAGCCCCCACCTGCCGCCGCGCCTCATCCAGCAGCCGGGCGATGAGCTCGCTCTCGGCCAGCGGCATCACGGGGCTCTCGGTCAGACCTGGGGGGGCAGAACGGGGGTGGGTGTCAGGGTGACCCTGGTGTCTGTGCCCCCCCTCACCCCCTGGGGGTCCCCCACTCACCCTGCAGCAGGCACTCCCGGACGTGCTGGGCCTCGTAGCGCAGGCCGGTGCCGTGGGGGAAATTGAGGGGCTGGGAGGGGGGGGGCAGGGGGAAGAGCTCCCGCCGGTCCCCCACCACCAGCTCCGTTGGGCAGTTCATGTGGCTGGGGAACTGGGCGGGGGGGGGGGGGGGGGGGGGGGCACATGAGCGACCTGGGGGGGGATACAGGCTCCCTGCATGTGCCCCCCAAGTTGGGGACCCAGGCATCTGGAGCCCCCCCCCAGTCTGGGGTGCTAAGCCCCAGCTAGAAGACCTAGCTATCTGGACCTTTTCCCCCCCCCCCCCCCCCCCCATGGTGCCCCCAGGACCCCCACTCGCCCTCCTCGGGGGACTCTGGCATCTGGGCTTTCCTCCCACCCATCCGGGATATTCCCCACGATTCCTCCCCTACTGCCCCCCCCCCCCCCCCCCCCCCCCATGCCCCCCACTTTCCGAGGTATCTGGACCCTTCCCCCTATCCATGGCACTTCCCCGGACACCCCCCACCAGGACCCGTCATCCAGGCCTTCCTCCCCCAACCATGGCGACCCCAAGACACCCCAACCCCCCCCCCTTTCCCTGGGGGACCCGGTCCCACCTCGGCCCATCCCTGGGTGCCCCCCAGGGCAGCCCCCCCTGGCAGCTCCGCCGCCATGGAGCAGGTCAGCACGGCCTGGCGGTTCCCCTCGTACTCCAGCGTCATCGTCACTGTCTCGTCCACCCCTGCACCCCACAGCTGTGGGGCACTGGGACCCCCAGATCCACCCCCCCCCCGGGCCCCCAAACCCTCTCAGGGCCCCAGCAGCCCCTCCAGCCCCCTTGTTGCCCCCCAGTGCCCCCCCGCTGGATCCCTACAGCCCCCATTCCTATTGTCCTCCAAGGTGCCCCATTGGCCCCCCCCTTCCCCTCCAGTGCCCCCCAGTACACACCATTCTCCCCCATCCTCTCCCACCCCCACTGTACCCCATTGCCCCCCCCTTCCCCTCCAGTGCCCCCCCCAGTACACACCATTCTCCCCCGTCCTCTCCCACCCCCACTATACCCCATTGCCCCCCCCTTCCCCTCCAGTGCCCCCCCCAGTACACACCATTCTCCCCCGTCCTCTCCCACCCCCACTATACCCCATTGTCCCCCCTTTCCCCTCCAGTGCCCTCCCAGTATAAACCATTCTCCCCCATCTTCCCCCCCCCCCCCCCCATTGTTTTTCATTGCCCCCCCCCCCTTGCCCCCCATCCCTTACCGGAGGGGTGGAGGCAGCCGTGGGCCCTGAGGCTGCAGGGTGCCCCCCCCATCAGGGCGGTGGCCATCTGCAGCCCGTAGCCCCCCAGGTCGAGCAAAGCCCCCCCGGCCAGGCCAGGCTCCCGCACCCGCTCCACGTCCCCCAGGGTGAAGGCCAGGGCCCCCCGCAGAACCCGGGGCTCCCCCAGGGCCCCCCCAGCCACCAGCTCCTGCAGCCGCTTCCAGGCCGGGAAGAAGCGGGTCCAGAAACCCTGGGGGGGGGGGGAGCGGGGCCATTGGCAGGGGGACTGGGAATGTGGGGGCAGTAGGGCTGGGAATGGGGTTATTGGGATGGGAGGGACTGGAAATGGGGACGGGGTTATGGGTATTGGAGAGGGACTGGGAGGGGGGTGATGGGGCACTGGGAATGGGGACAGTTATGGGGGGGGGGGGAATAGGGGCAGCTGGGAGCACTGGGAATGGGCGGGGGTCACTGGGGGCAGGACTGGGAGAGGGGGGCAATGGGAATGGGGACGGTTGCAGGTGGGGGGAGTAGGGGGGCTGGGAACAGGGGCAGAACTGGGAGTGGGGAGGGTACTGGGAGCCCTGGGAATGGGGACAGTTGTGGGATGGGGGGGTCACTGGGGGTGGGACTGGGACTGGGGGTGGCTCTAGGAGTGGGATGGGCTGTCACTGGGAGCAGGACTGGGACTGGGGGGGGCACTGGGAGCCCTGGGAATGGGGACAATTAGGGGTGGTAGAAATAGGGGGGTCTGGGAGCAGGACTGGGAGTAGTGGGAGTCATTGGGAGCAGGGTGGGGGGGACTGGGAGTGGGATGCGGTGACACAAGGAGCAGGACTGGGACTGGGGGGGGCACTGGGGACCCCACCTCCATCAGGAAGACCCCCCGGCTGCGGGCAGCCTCCACGAGCTCCCGGACCTGGTGGGCGCCGACGGCCATCGGCTTCTCCAGCAGCACGGCCTTGCCGGCGGCCAGGAAGAGCCGCCCGGCCGGCAAGTGCTGGGGGTTCACCGTGCCCACGTACACCACCTCTGGGGGGGGGGGGCAAGGGGGGGTCCGGGTCAGCCCAGCACCTCCGGGCACCCCTGCGTCCCCCTCAGTGCCCACACCCCCCCCCCACCCCAGGGACCCAGGTGTCGGGGTGGGATCAGCCCCCCTCCAACACCACCTTGGGGTCTGGGGGGGTGACACCCTGCTCCCCCCCCCCTTGCCCCCCCACCCCACGCCCTGCCGGGGGGTCTCACCCACGTCCGGGTCCTCTGCCAGCTCCCGGTAAGAGCCGTAAGCCCGGGGCAATCCGTGACGCCGCGCGAAGGCCTGGGCACGCGGCAGGTCCCGGGCGGCCACCGCCACCGCCTGGGGGGGGGGGACGACACACACACGGGTGGGGGGGGGTCAAAGGGGGTACCCCAATATCCGGGACCCCCACCCCCAGGGGACCCCGGTGTCCGGACGCACCGTGTGTTCCTCGGGGGGGAGGGTCTTCAGGGCCACCAAAAAGTCGTGGCAGATCCGGCCGGCCGAGCAGATGCCCCAACGGGTGGGGCCGGGGGGGGGGACACGATTCGGGGGGGGGGACCCCGGCGTCCGGGCGATGCTGCGGTTCCGTCGATGTCGGCTCCATGTCTGCACCCGCCCGGGCGCGGTGCTGGGGGGTGTAGGAGCCCCGCCCGCCCCACCCCCACCCATGGGCGGTGGCCCCCCCACCCCACCCACGCGAGGACGCGGTGCTGTGGGGTGGGGTGAAGGGTGTGTGTGGGGGGGGGCACTTGGCAGAGGTGAGGGGCTGCCCCTGAAGGTTGGAGGGAGGGTTGGCATGACCTCTGACCTGCACCTGCTCCTGACCTCTGACCCCAGACCCTGCGACCCCTCTGTTTGGGGGTGGGGGGGGGACCCAGGTGTTGGGGGGAGGGGGTTTGGGGGGGGGGGCACACCCAGGGATCCGGGGCACACCCAAGCCCCCAGGGGACCCAGGTGTTGGATTGGGGAGGGGGGGGGACCGAGGCGTCCGGGTGCTGCCATTCATCGGATTTAGGAGGAGGGCGGGGCCCCGCCCAAGGGAGGGGCCCCGCCCAAGGGAGGGGCCCCGCCCACGCACGTGCCAGGACCCACCCGGTCGCCGGGCAGAGGGAGTGAGCGACAACCCGGGGAGGGCGTGGCCTGCATGCAAATGACCGGAGGGAGGGGGCGTGGCAAGCGTGAATTATAAAGGCGGGGCCACACAACTAAGAAGAGGGCGGGAAAACGGCTTTTATTGACGTTGCCCGGCAACGGCGGCGAAGGCTCGCCCCGCCCACCGTCTCGCTCCTCCCCCTCCCTTACCGCCAAGAGGGGCGTGGTCTCGAGGGGGCGGGCCGGCGGCGGCACTCGCTATTGGCCGCGGGGTCGTGGCCGAGAGGCGGGGAGGAGAGCGGCTGCCATTGGCGGGCGTCGGGGGCGGGGTGGTGCGGCGCGCTCTCATTGGCCGAGAGCGGGGGCGGGCGCGCGGCGGTGAAACGATGGCGGCGGCGCTGCGGTCCCGGTGCCGGGGTGGCGGAGCGGTGAGTGGGGGGCCGCTTCCGGGGCGGTGGGAACTGCTTCCGGGGCGGGGTCCCCCGGGCCCTCCCGAGTCCTCCCAGTCTCTACCGGACACCCCCCCCCTCCGGCCGGGTCCTCGCAGCTTTCCCTGGAGCCCTCCCCCTGTCCTCCCGGTGACCCCCAGCCCTCACCGGAGCCCCTCCCAGTCCTCCCAGTCCCTACTGGGGCCCTCCCCGAGCCTCCCAGTGCCCCCCAGCCCTTACTGGAGCCACTCCTGGGCCCCCCAGCCCTCACTGGAGCCCCCTGCGGTCCTCCCAGTGCCCCCCAGCCTTCACTGGAGCCGCCCCGCAGTCCTCCCAGTGCCCCCCAGCCCTCACTAGAGCCCCTTCCAGTCCTCCCAGTGCCCCCCAGCCCTCACTGGAGTCTTTCCCTGTCCTCCCAGTGCCCCCCAGCCTTCACTGGAGCCCCTTCCAGTCCTCCCAGTGCCCCCCCAGCCTTCACTAGAGCCCCTTCCAGTCCTCCCAGTGCCCCCCAGCCCTCACTGGGGCCCCCCCCGTACCTCCCAGTGCCCTCCTCAGTCCTCCCAGTCCCTACTGGGGCCCTCCCCGGGCCCCCCCGTGCCCCCCAGCCCTTACAGGAGCCCCTCCTGTGCCTCCCAGCCCTCACTGGAGCCCCCCACGGTCCTCCCAGTGTCCCCCAGCCCTCACTGGAGCCTTTCCCTGTCCTCCCAGTGCCCCCCAGCCTTCACTGGAGCCCCTTCCAGTCCTCCCAGTGCCCCCCAGCCTTCACTGGAGCCCCTTCCAGTCCTCCCAGTGCCCCCCAGCCTTCACTGGAGCCCCTTCCAGTCCTCCCAGTGCCCCCCAGCCCTCACTAGAGCCCCTTCCAGTCCCCCCAGTGCCCCCCAGCCTTCACTGGAGCCCCTTCCAGTCCTCCCAGTGCCCCCCCAGCCTTCACTAGAGCCCCTTCCAGTCCTCCCAGTGCCCCCCAGCCCTCCCTGGAGTCTTTCGCTGTCTTCCCAGTGCCCCCCCAGCCTTCACTGGAGCCCCTTCCAGTCCTCCCAGTGCCCCCCAGCCCTCACTGGAACCGCTTCCAGTCCTCCCAGCACTTACTGGTGCTCCTCCCGGGCCTCCCAGTGCCCCCCGGCCCTCACTGGAGCCCCTTCCAGTCCTCCCAGTGCCCGCCAGCCCTCACTGGGGCCCCCCCCGTACCTCCCAGTGCCCTCCTCAGTCCTCCCAGTCCCTACTGGGGCCCTCCCCGGGCCCCCCAGTGCCCCCCAGCCCTTACAGGAGCCCCTCCTGTGCCTCCCAGCCCTCACTGGAGCCCCCCGCGGTCCTCCCAGTGCCCCCCAGCCCTCACTGGAGCCTTTCCCTGTCCTCCCAGTGCCCCCCAGCCCTCACTGGAGCCCCTTCCAGTCCTCCCAGTGCCCCCCAGCCTTCACTAGAGCCCCTTCCAGTCCTCCCAGTGCCCCCCAGCCCTCACTGGAGCCTTTCCCTGTCCTCCCAGTGCCCCCCCAGCCCTCACTGGAGCCCCGTCCAGTCCTCCCAGTGCCCCCCAGCCTTCACTAGAGCCCCTTACAGTCCTCCCAGTGCTACCCAGCCCTCACTGGAGTCTTTCCCTGTCGTCCCAGTGCCCCCCAGCCCTCACTGGGGCCCCCCCGTACCTTCCAGTGCCCTCCTCAGTCCTCCCAGTCCCTACTGGGGCCCTCCCCGGGCCCCCCCAGTGCCCCCCAGCCCTTACTGAAGCCCCTCCCGGGTCCCCCAGCCCTCACTGGAGTCCCCCGTGGTCCTCCCAGTGCCCCCCAGCCTTCACTGGAGCCCCTTCCAGTCCTCCCAGTGCCCCCCAGCCCTCACTAGAGCCCCTTCCAGTCCTCCCAGTGCCCCCCAGCCTTCACTGGAGCCCCTTCCAGTCCTCCCAGTGCCCCCCCAGCCCTCACTAGAGCCCCTTCCAGTCCTCCCAGTGCCCCCCAGCCCTCCCTGGAGTCTTTCGCTGTCTTCCCAGTGCCCCCCAGCCTTCACTGGAGCCCCTTCCAGTCCTCCCAGTGCCCCCCAGCCCTCACTGGAACCCCTTCCAGTCCTCCCAGCACTTACTGGTGCTCCTCCCGGGCCTCCCAGTGCCCCCCCAGCCCTCACTGGAGCCCCCCGCGGTCCTCCCAGTGCCCCCCAGCCCTCACTGGAGTCTTTCCCTGTCCTCCCAGTGCCCCCCAGCCTTCACTGGAGCCCCTTCCAGTCCTCCCAGTGCCCGCCAGCCCTCACTGGGGCCCCCCCGTACCTCCCAGTGCCCTCCTCAGTCCTCCCAGTCCCTGCTGGGGCCCTCCCCGGTCCTCCCAGTGCCCCCCAGCCCTCACTGGAGCCCCCCGCGGTCTTCCCAGTGCCCCCCAGCCCTCACTGGAGCCTTTCCCTGTCCTCCCAGTGCCCCCCAGCCCTCACTAGAGCCCCTTCCAGTCCTCCCAGTGCCCCCCAGCCTTCACTAGAGCCCCTTCCAGTCCTCCCAGTGCCCCCCAGCCTTCACTGGAGCCCCTTCCAGTCCTCCCAGTGCCCCCCAGCCCTCACTAGAGCCCCTTCCAGTCCTCCCAGTGCCCCCCAGCCTTCACTGGAGCCCCTTCCAGTCCTCCCAGTGCCCCCCAGCCCTCACTGGAACCCCTTCCAGTCCTCCCAGCACTTACTGGTGCTCCTCCCGGGCCTCCCAGTGCCCCCCAGCCCTCACTGGAGCCCCCCACGGTCCTCCCAGTGCCCCCCAGCCCTCACTGGAGTCTTTCCCTGTCCTCCCAGTGCCCCCCAGCCTTCACTGGAGCCCCTTCCAGTCCTCCCAGTGCCCGCCAGCCCTCACTGGGGCCCCCCCGTACCTCCCAGTGCCCTCCTCAGTCCTCCCAGTCCCTTCTGGGGCCCTCCCCGGGCCTCCCAGTGCCCCCCAGTGCCCCCCAGCCCTTACTGGAGCCCCTTCTGGGCCCCCTAGCCCTCACTGGTACCCCTTCCAGTCCTCCCAGAACTTACTGGTGCTCCTCCCGGGCCTCCCAGTGCCCCCCAGCCCTCACTGGAGCTCCCCCGCGGTCCTCCCAGTGCCCCCCAGCCCTCACTGGAGCCCCCCCATACCTCCCAGTGCCCTCCTCAGTCCTCCCAGTCCCTGCTGGGGCCCTCCCCAGTCCTCCCAGTGCCCCCCAGCCCTCACTGGAGTCTTTTCCTGTCCTCCCAGTGCCCCCCAGCCCTCACTGGAGCCCCCCCGCGGTCTTCCCAGTGCCCCCCAGCCTTCACTGGAGCCCCTTCCAGTCCTCCCAGTGCCCCCCAATTACCCTCCCAGTCCCCCCCCAAGGCCCTTTTCCCTCCACAGGCCCCACGGGGGACGCAGGCGTCCGGGTGGCTCCCCCGCTCTGTCGCCGATGGCGGAGGTGGGGGGCAAAGTCCAGGGTTTGGGGGGGGGCGGGGACCCAAGTATCCAGGTTCCCTCTCCCCGCCCAGTCCCGTGACACCCTCCCCTGTTACTGGTCCCAGACTGGGATGAACTGGGGCAGGGGGGAGGGCCCGCATGCCTGGGTCCCCCCCATGACCCCCCCCCCCCGACCACCCCCCCCCTCCCCAGTTCCTCATCACCCTCCTGGGACCCCGGCGAGGCTACAACCACGTCTTCAGGGTAAGTTGGACGCCGGGGTCCTCCCGGGGTGGGGAGACCCCAGACCCCTGGGGTCCCTCTGAGCCCCCCCAGTCCCCCTGACCCCTGCTGGGGTCCCCTCGGGGCTGCCCAGATGCCTGGGTCCCCCTGAACCCCCGCAGACCCCCCCCTGGGGCCCCCCTGAACCCCCCCCCCCCCCACCTGCCCCAGATGCTGGGGTCCCCCTGACCCCCCCCCCCCCCCCCCCCACCGGGGTCCGCAGGCGTCGGAGCTGGAGGTGGAGCGGAGCCGCAGCCCCAAGGCGAAGCCGGACCCCCGGGAGCTGGTTTTTGGGAAGATCTTCACCGACCACATGCTGACCATCGAGTGGACCCAGGGGTCCGGCTGGGGTCGCCCCCGCATACGCCCCTTCCAGGACCTGTCCCTGCACCCCGCTTCCTCCGCCCTGCACTACGCCGTTGAGGTCAGTGGGACCCCCCCCCTCCAAAGACCCCCCCCCTCCCCGTGACACCCCCACAGACCCCCACCCCCATGTCCCCTCCCTGACCTCTGACCCTTCCATGATCTTTGATACCACCCCCCCCCCTCCACAGCTCTTTGAGGGCATGAAGGCCTTCCGAGGCTCCGACGACAAAATCCGGCTTTTTCGCCCCGAATTGAACATGGAACGGATGGAGCGCTCGGCCGAGAGGGTCTGCTTGCCCGTGAGTTGGAGGCGAAGGGGGGGGGGGGGGGGGGGGCCTGGATGACCTGGGCCCCCCTGTGGGGAGATCGGGGCAGCGGGGGGGTGGTCACCCACTGGTGTCCTTGGGGTGGGGGGGGTCACCCACTGGTATCCGCAGGCGTTCGACCGATCGGAGCTGCTGGAGTGTATCCGGGCGCTGCTGCGGCTGGAGCAGGAGTGGGTGCCCCGCTCCGACTCCGCCAGCCTCTACATCCGCCCCACCTTCATCGGCACCGAGGTGGGGGGGGGGACGGGGGGAGATGTCGGGGTCTGGGGGGGGGGCCCTGGGGGACTTACAGGGGTCTCTGGGGTCTTGGGAGCATCTCTGGGGGTGTTATAAGTGACCTGGGGGATTATCGAGCCCCCTTGGGGGGGGGTATGGGTGTCCTGGGGGGGGGGGGGGGGGGCTATGGGTGCCCTTAGGGGGGTTGTGGGGTACCCTGGGGGTTCACAGAGGACCTAGGGGTGTCCTGGGGGGGTGGGGGGGGCGCCTGTGGGGTTATGAGGGTTTCTGTTGGATTTTAGGGTCCTGGAGATGTCTCTGAGAAGGTTATAGGGTGCCCTGGGGGGGTATAGGGGTCTGGGGGGTGGGCCCTGGAGGGGTTTTGGATGGGGGGGGGGGGGTGTCTCTGTGGGATCACAGGGTCCGGGGGGGGGGGGCTGTTTGGCATCCTGGGGATCTCTGGGGAGAACTCATGGGGTTGGGAGAGGCTCCAGGGTCTTTGGAGAGTCCTGGGGGGGATGCTGGGGTTCCCAGGGGGGCTACGAGGTGCCCTGGGGAGGGGGAGGGGGCTATAGGGTGCTGACCCTCTCATCAGCCCTCGCTGGGGGTGGCCCCCCCCTGGGCGGGCGCTGCTCTTCGTTATCCTCTGCCCCGTGGGACCCTACTTCCCTGGGGGTCACTTCAGCCCCGTGGGGCTCCTGGCTGACCCCACCTACACCCGCGCCTGGCCTGGGGGTGCCGGCCACTGCAAATTGGGGGGGGTGAGTGGGCACTGGTGGGATTGGGATGGGGATGGGGGGGTCCAGGAAGGGGTCCTTGGCATGGGGGGGGGGGGACCTGGGTGGCTGGGGCAGGACCCAGGCAGATAGGGGACCCGGGCAATTGGGGGGGAACCCAGGTATTTGGGGGGGGGGGGCCCAGATGTTTTTTTTTGGGGGGGGGGGGGCAGATGTTCAGAGTGCAAATCTGGGTATTTGGAGGGGGGGGGGGGGGGGGGGAATGTGGGTACTTGGGGAGACCCCGTTGTCTGGGGGGACCCCAAGCATTGGGGTGGCCCCAGGCACAAGGAGCAGCGGGACGGGTGGGTGCAGGGTCCCGGCTGCCCATGTGTGTGTCCCGTCCCCCCCCCCCAGGAATTACGGCCCCACCATCGCGCTGCAGCGGGCGGCGCAGGCCCAGGGCTGCCAGCAGGTTCTGTGGCTGCACGGCCCCGAGCGGCTCCTGACCGAGGTCGGCACCATGAACCTCTTCGTCTTCTGGCACCGCGAGGATGGAGGTACGGGGGACACGGGGTGGGGGGCACGGAGGGGAGGGGGGGGGGGGGGGGGGGGGGGGGGGCACTGGAGGGATGGTGCTCACCTCCTGCTCTGTCACCACAACCCCCTGCCAGAGCCGGAGCTGGTGACCCCCCCGCTGGACGGACTGATCCTGCCCGGAGTGACGCGTCGGAGTCTGCTGGAGCTGGCACGGGAGTGGGTACGGGGGGGACATGGGGGGGGGGGGGTGATGGGAGGGAGGGGGAGGAGATTGGGGGGGGACACAGGGTAACAGGAGGGAGGGGAGATATGGGGAGAGGGGGGTATGGGGGGGCTAGGAGGGAAGGGAGGACGTAGGGGGAGGAGATGGGGGTGACACAGGGTAACAGGAGGGTTGATATGGGGAGAGGGGGGGTATGGGGGGGGCGAGGAGGGAAGGGAGGACGTGGGGGGGGGGGGGGGTGATGTGGGGGGAATCGGGAGCCGGGGGGGGAC